>NW_015152109.1:79016-92603 GCF_000732505.1 Cyprinodon variegatus | reverse complement strand
ACACACGACAAGTTATCTCAGTTACTGAGCTCGGACCGGTCTCGGCTCAGTTTTTTAAGGGTAGTGTAAACGGGGTATATAACTGCTTTGACCTGGCAATGCGTCGGGAAGCCTCAAACTGATGTAGAGAGTTTAGCTGTAATGAGGTGTTTGTGTTTCCATGGATGGATAAATGGATGCAGCATACCAAAACTAAATGAAACTTTACCTGGAAATTATACTGTATACTTGATGACATTATTCCCCTAAAGCTTTAATCACCTCTAACATCTCAAACTGAAAATATTGAAGAAAGCACATTTAAAGACATCCCCGACTAAGTGAACATGTTGGCCTAAATATATGGTCATTTTCCCATGTAATTCAAAAATGCTGTTTTTAATATATTAGTCATAATTAGTTCGAATGTATCTGTTATGTTTTTCACCCACAAAGGTTGCTATTTTTTCACATTTGCATGATGATGCAGTCAGGTCTTACTGAATAGAAACAAACAAGTGTGGTAGGCATGCAAATGACTGTTTAGTATATAAGCTAGAGCTAAAACCATGAGCTTAAATTAAAATCAAACTGGAAGACAATGAACGACTGTTTAAATCAACAGGGAATCATCCTTCACTTGTAACACATCCTTCTGATACATCTGGGAAATGTTTTATGCTGACGCTAACTGTAATGCTACGTTCACACAGCAAGCAGCAGGAGCAGCACAAACGCGTGTGCTGCTTCATTTTTTTATGCTTGTACAAGTTTAGTTCTGACGCGCGGCTGAAGCATCTTTGCTGCTTTAGCTGCGCGGTGCAAAGTGGGTCTGATGTCCGTTGCATGGAGTTAACCTATCCTTTCTTTGCCCGTTACAATGGCACCTATATTTGCTGTGATTAGTGGGTAAAAAGTAGTTTTAAAATGTTTTTCAGTGAGAAAGTCCACCTGAAAACTTCATCTGTGCAGTCAGTTCATCAAGATTACCATCCTGCCTTGAAATATCGTTTTCGCTGTTGTGGCCATTCATACCCCCGTAAACCGGCGTTGCTCTGTCACTAGGAATCCCATTCAACAGCAGCCTCAGCCCAGTCGCCTCTTTCTCCTGTTTGTGGCGGCTGGAAGTAAATGTTACAGTTTTTCACATATGTAATCCAAACTGCAGGCACCAGAATAATAAAATCAAACATATTTTCTGGCAGGTCTCAACATTTTAAGTTATTTTAGGTGTTGATAAACTGTTTCAGAGGAGTAAACATAGCACTCTGCATCAGCAGTGCTGTGTCTGTCTCCCTGCCAGCTCCCAGATCAGCTTCTCCGAAGTTCAACTTTTCCAACTCTAGCAGCTGCTGCTTCTGAAGTGCATTGCGAGTTCAGAAGCTCGTGAGGCGCTGCTTTAGCTGTCAGACGTGCTGCTCCTGATGCTCAAAACACGCTGCGGGACCTTTTGTTGTGCCAAGATGCACATCAACCATTGACTTTGCACGTAAACTAGCTGCTTCTGCTGCCTCTGCTGCTTTAGGTGTGAACATAGCATAAGTTAGAAACTGTAGCTCTTTCTACTGCATAGCTTTTTAGTGAGTGGAATATCAACCCTGATCACTATATAGGGCACTATATAGTGGTTAGGCCATTTTAGCTGAATAGTAGACTCGAAATTTCCACGATGCAAATTAAAAAGTAGGGATTATCCATCGTGAATAGACGAGCAGATATATCCCAGAGTGCTTTGTGAGAGCTTTACTTGGGGAGGTGGAGTTACCTGACCAACAGGGAGCGAAAAGTAGCGATCATCTTTCTGAACGGTCAATTAACTGAGTTCACTATAAAGTCTACTATATAGTCACCGCTCTGTATAGTGATTGAGGGATTTAGCAGTTATGGTGGACATTTGGACATAACCTATATGTACATCCATTTCAACAAGCTTCAGTTCAAACAGAAGAAGCTGGAGGATTTGTTACCTTTTTTCAGGTTTGAAGTGACTCATAGACAGAGCTAGCATGCATGATTTATCAACAATACATAACACAGTAAACAACATGCAAATCTCCCTGGGAAAATATTTTATTCAAATTCATATTTTTTAATATCCAACCAGGTGTTGAAAGCTGCAGGCAGGAAGGATATTTTTTTTAATCTAGACAGAGGATCCTTCCTACCTACAGCTATTAACACCTGGTTAAAAATAACGTATGAATTAGTGCAACATTTAATTTGCCTCTGGGATTAATAAAGTATGTTTAAACTGAATTGAACTGAATAAAAACTCAAAAAGCTTACTGTATTTTTACTGAAATTTATGTACACCCAAAATAAATATTTCTTAAATAAAGTAAATCTTTTTAAAGAGGTCGTATCATACAGATATTGTTTACTTTCAATTATATAAAAACAATAATCTAACTTTTTATGTTTCTGGGTGCTGGTGGAGCTTGTATTACAATCTTGAAAGTTGAACAATATTCCTATCTTTTATATGCCTTGTAATATTTTACATCATGCTCCAACCAAAAACTGCATTTAAAGGTTAATTTCTGCCCTATATGGATAATACTCTACTTAGAAGCCCTTAGCCTTTTTGAAATCTTTGAGTAAGCCACTTTCATGTACTCCATTCATTGACGTGGTGTTCTCCATGCAGCATGATCCTATCTTACTAACCACACAAACTGTTTTCTTCACTAGTTTCCTGGAAGGGGATGTTCGTCATTCTTTAAAAATAAAAGCAATAACCTGAATACATAATTACAGTCACGGTCACCTTATCTCAGCTCAAATTTGCTGTGTCTTCAAGTCTTAGTGAGGCTGTTTTGGAAAAATGTCCATGTCAAAGTAACCTTGAGGGGATTAGGCATTGTTATCTAATGCTAGAATAATATTAACCCCCATGCTCAAGGAGTACACTGTGATACACATGCAAACACAGAGTTAGCTTTTCTGTATGCTTGTGGTGTTAACTAATCAGAGAATTAAGCTCATTTGCTTGCATCAGAGTCCTCGGAGCACCCAGCAGAAGCTTGGTGTCATCATATCTTCTTGGCTCACTATGATCTGCACCATGTTCACACTCTCTCTCCCACTAATGAGGAGCGGGTAAATATCAACTAGACCAAACCAAAAGAGCTCGGGGATCAATTAACAGGGACGTGCCCACAATGTTAATAGCAGTGAGTCACTGTTAGTGGGTTTAAGTGCCTTCTAGAAATTTACATAACTCATTTCATGAGTTTGTGCTAATACCTAATGACAAAGATCTCGCAACACAAATTAACACAAAGAAAACCTATTAGCTTAATACGTTTCTGCATCTCTTCTCATAATATCTCTCATAAAATCAAAATGATTAGTATTTTCTTTCTTACATGATTTAAACAAAAAGCAATAGGATCCGTTTCCCAGACACGGATTAAGACCAGCCTAAGCTTTTTTTTAACTCAGAGAGTTTAATTAAAATGTGCTTTTATCCCAAGACGAGGGTTAATCCGAGTCTAGCTATTGTGTCCGATAAAAGGCAGGTTAATGAGATTTAGAGGAGCAAGTAGACAGATAGAGTTATCTTTAGGCAAAGACACTGGAGCTGTTTTTAGAATGCCTTCTGTAAAATAAATTAAGTTAAGAAGCTGTTATATTCTTTACGAGCAGCAGCTGATCTTTTTTTCAAGGAAAAACAACATAAAAAGCCACTTAGACAGCAATAATAACAAAAATTTTAAGTAAAAGCAACAAAATGGTGGTTCTCTATTAGACCAACAAAACCCGAATACTGAACTCCCTTGAAGACATGTTTAATATGTAAAAATGTGATTTAGGGTAGTGTTTAGTAACATTTATTTGAGTAAATTTAAAAACCTTTTTAGCATTTAGGAATTCACTTTACATTAGTTCAACTTAACTGTACTTTTTACTTTCTAATGATACTTCCACCTGTGTCCAAAACACGGAACTGCGGCAATCTTTTTCTTAAAAAAAAAAAAAAAAAAAACGCTTATCAAAGGGCAGAGGTGCGTAAACTGACGAAATATTGAACTCACCTAAGAGTAGCATTATTTCAACATATTTTTCTATTCATGTAAAAGTAAAAAGTAGCCTCTCAAAAACTTACTCAAGTGAAAAAGTATTTGGTAAACCAGCTACTCAGATGTAGTGTAAATGATCATTAAACATTCTACCATTCTAATGACTAATAAAGGATCATTTTCATACAAATGAATAAAATAATTGCAAAATAATAGATTAAATAAACACACTTACAAATCAGTAAAAAAACAAAGCAAGCAATAGGTACAAATACTGCAGGTATTGTGTGTATATATATATATATATATATATATATATATATATATATATATATATATATATATATATATATGTCCACTGTTTACTGTGTTGTAGTTTCATATACAAATATTTAAGGCTTAGGAGAAAGAAATTTAATGCAGACAAAAAACACCCAACTAATTGTAAAATAAACTTTAAGTTTCTATTTTTGTTTAAAGCATTGTTACATAAAGCAAGTTTGTTTTTCTTTTAGTAAAGTTACTCACCGTTGGTAGAGTAGCCAAAAAGTTTTACTGAACTAAGAGAGAGATTATTGAAAATCATTACCCAGTAAAACTACACTTAAAACTATAAAAGCTCTTTTTTATGGGAATGTTAAAGAAACAGCAGGGTGTTATTTGCACTTACTGTAATTATACAAACCAGTTCAGACAGATTCCTTCTAGTACATTAATGGGTAGTGGACCCTTTTCACTTGTGATATTTCATGCTGTGATTGCTGAAAAAGCGAAAGTCTTATTTAAACTCCCCGAGTTAATGCAAAACATTAAAACATATCCATAAAGCTAAAGCCATTAGCTGCCATAGAGCACAAAAATGTGTGCTGAAAATGTTTACTCTGTAACACAACATCTCCTATAACTCCTTTTAAAGGTGTGTATTCATGCTGGTTAGAATAGATTATTTTATTGTTCTGGATGGAGAAAATGAAGAAAAACTGAAGTTTTTTTTTTTAAGTAAGCCTGTTTGATGACCTGCTTTCTTTTTTAAAAAGATCACCCCAAAGATTCTCACCGCAAAGATTTGGCTGAAGGCCCCAATGGAAAATTATGCAATCGGCTGAAAGAAGAGAAATGCTCTTTTGGTTCGTTGTGTAGGAGGCTTTGCATGTGAGTAAAGAGTGCACTTAAAAGAGCACGTAAAACACCCTCCACAGTTATTAACACTCCTTTTCAAAATGTAAAAAAAAGCTTGAGATAAAATAACCTTTTGTTTGAGTGGTTTTAAATCCCAGTAAATCCACACTATGCTATCCAATTAGAAATAAAACCCCTGGTTATATATATAAAAAGGTTTTTATATTTTATCTATATTATATTCATTTTATTAATGTAGTTTTCTTAAAATATTAGGTATTGATGAAGATTCTCATTCAACCAAGTCATAGTGAAACCAAACAACCTCTCCACAGAGAGACTGGGCTGGGAATCTACACCTTAAGGACAAAAGACATTCTTTTGAGGACAAGAATGTTCACATTTTGGACAAAGAAGGCAAGTGGTTTAAAAGGGGTGTGAAGGAAGTCATTTACGAGAGAAAAACAACCTTAAACAGAGGGGGTGGATTCAGGTTTCAGATCTCAAAAACCTACAACGCAGCGATAGAGTTGATTCCTTCCTGCTATCATAATATTCATCCCCATGCAGGGGAGCAAGACATCCTGCCTGGACAGCCAGGCCAACGATGACCCTAACGACCTCCCTTTTCAGAGGCATAAGCCAGTATCTGGTGCTGCAGGCTAACAAAGACCTTAATGAATCCCCATTCATAATGGGTGGACCTGTTCTTCCGGTTCAATTTGCATGTTTTCTAAGCCAAAGCAAGGCTTTGTTGCGCGACTCTATAAAGCCTCAAACTCAACGCTAATTCTGACATCTTGAATGGAAAAAGCTTCCTGGATAGGAAGCGAAATGTCTCCAAACTTGGAAAACAAAGACTAGTGGTTTGTTTTTAACTTTTTTTTTTGGAAATATTAGTTATCTAGTTATCAACAGTATTTGCTTCATGTTTGCCACACATTGCAGATTTAAAGATAAACAAAGAAAATGTGTTGATTTTTTTCTCTTTTTTTTCCCTCTTTGTTGTTAAATAAACATTTTCTGTTTTATGGCAAATTTTTGTCAAAAGATTCTTGAGAAGCTCCTGTTATTTCAGAGTCCACGGTGCCATACCCTATACCAGTCTCCCAGGTCTTTTTGGCGAGATCAAGCCCACATTATAATAGTTCCTCCACCAGACCTAACACTGGTTTTGGGGTGATTTATTTTACATAAGAGTGGAATAGAATATATATTTCCTAATGTTCCACTGTGGTGTAAATCAGAAAAAAAAGAATTGAATGCAGTGGGGAAGTTCAACATTACCTCTATTAATAACTCACTCAATTCAAAAAAAGCCACACATCAAATAGATTTTTATACACAAAAGAAAATGTTTTAAGCCTTAATCTCCAGCTTTGCAATTTGACTATTACTTGCAGATTATAAAAACTCAAAAAGTCTTGGTGAATTAGTGCACTGTTCGTCATTACTATGTACATAGAAAGTTGAGCGAAAGGAAAAAATGAGATAAGAAAGGGTGTTTGACAACAGTTTAAGAGAATTGGAGATCAAATTTGTTCAAGACTGTGAGGAAGCTTCACATGGAGTGAAGAGAGGATGGAGTCAGAACATCAGGAGCCATTATGTACGTACGAATCTCACTGATACAGATGTTCACAGTTCACCCAGAGACAATGTCAGAGTCACCTTACCTAATCTGAGAGCGAATAATAATCTGACTGTTGGTTAGCTGTAAAAAGTCCTGTTTTCTGATGAAAATAAATACTTCTTTTCATTTTAAAACAAAGTTCTCAGAGTTTGGAGAAAGAGCAGAGAGACAAAGAATTCAAGTTGCTAGAAGTGTGAAGATTTTTCCTAACATACTCATCTACCTGGATATGTTAGGGCCTTCCACCTCCCGGACGTGGCGTCTGCTAACACAGCCAAAAGAATCAAAATGACCAAGATGTTGCATCTCCTGATTGGCCAGCAAACCATGTCAATATGAGAGATATTAGAATAATCAATGTACATAACAAGAAGGTAGCAGTCTAATCAAACTGGCCTTCTATAAGATGCCATCGGTGCCACACATGCAGAAATTCAAGCAAAAGGAGCCCAGACTAAACGTTAAAGGAATAGTACACCCAAAACATGATCAGCCTTCATTTTCTACTCACCCCCATGCTGAACAACACTCTGGAGTACTTTTTTGATATCTCAAATGCATCTGGAGATCTGGGAGGCTTCTTGCTGTCTGCTGACATTCAAATAATGGAGGTCTATGGTGCCCGAGGCAGAAAGGTCCATAAAAGTCCACAAAAAACGTGTCAATATTCCTCCATACTGCTCGTCCAATGTATTCCAAGTGTCCTGAGTGGGTAGCATCCAGAATTTACTTGACACGAAGTCATTTAGAATGTTTTTAGAGCATAAACAGTAGTGCATAGGATTTCCTAAAAGCGCGTTCACGAGTCTACGGAAACCGCGGCAGACCAAACCAGACAAAAGTGCGCATTCAGCGTCTGCTCTGCCAATAATGCAAGCGTAGAAGAAGAAATGTGCTGTTTACCTGTGCAAAAAAAGAAACAACGAAAGAAAAATGTCTGAGGACTTCAGTGTTGAGGAGGAGCATGAGTTCTTTGCTGAGCTGAATGCGCACTTTCGTCTGGTTTGGTCTGCCGCGGTTTCCGTAGCGCCGTGTACGCGCTTTTAGGAAATCCTATACACTACTGTTTATGCTCTAAAAACATTCTAAATGACTTCATGTCGAGTAAATTCTGGACGCTACCCACTCAGGACACTTGGAATACATTGGACGAGCAGTATGGAGGAATATTGACACGTTTTTTGTGGACTTTTATGGACCTTTCTGCCTCGGGCGCCATAGACCTCCATTATTTGAATGTCAGCAGACAGCAAGAAGCCTCCCAGATCTCCAGATGCATTTGAGATTTCAAAAAAGTACTCCAGAGTGTTGTTCAGCATGGGGGTGAGTAGAAAATGAAGGCTAATCATGTTTTGGGTGTACTATTCCTTTAAGTGCATTGACATGAACCTAATATTTACAAGTCTGGCATTTCTGTTTAAAATTTCCCCTTTGGTGATTTTTTATATTTCTAATTAACATTTCTAATTTTAGGTTTTCACAATCTGTTAACGATAATCAGCAGAATTATTAGAGGTAAATGCTTGAAATAGTTCAGAGAGACAGAAAGAGACAGAGATAAAATGCTTGTTACAGAATAAAAAATAAACTAATCAAAAATGTTATCTGACCCAGCTCACAACTATCTAAAGCCCTCCCTACAACTTAAGCAAACTCCATAGATTTATACCTGTGCTTTTAGAATAGAAAAGCCTTTTTTTCCTGACATGCCTCCTCAGTAAATGCTTAGACTATAGCCAGCGTTAAATTAATGTCATATGAACTTGATCCAAACATGTAACTCTTTGTTGCAGGTTAATAATCTGAGCTTTGTAGACACTGCTAACCACTGTGCATGTTGGTAAGTTAAACTTGGCAGTTTTAGTGTTGCAGCTTTATTGTATGTTGAAGATGGACCCAGCAAATATTACCTTTGGAACCTCTGGTCTAGACAATATGATCAACTTGAAAAGTAAACCAACAATTATAATAAAAAAAATACAACACAGCTGCAGGTATTTGGTAGGTCCTAATAATTGTGGCATTTTCCTTTCTTTTTCAGATACTAGTGTTACTTTGCAAGCTAAATTAATGCATCTCAGTTGAAAATGTAACTTTACCACTTTCTCAGTATCAGATTGATCTGTCGTCTATACCTACTCATCCTTGTACGGTAAAGAGGGGTTGATGCATATTTTTATTGATTTTTCAAAGACGAATAAAGGATTCCATTATTTTATAATACTTGACTGCATTACTAAAAAATTAAATACATAACTCTTTCTTTTTTATTTTGAACGACATTTAGCTGGCAACAAACACTTGGATTTGGAATCCAGTCTGGTCTAGTTTCCAAACCTATCATTGCATTTTCATTACCACATGACACGCTTTGGAAATTGCTTAATTGAGTTTATGAAGCTCTAACCATACCTCGTTTTTATAAGCTCTTTATTTTTTGGTACAACAGGTGATCTGCTCTTACAGAAGAAGCAGCATATCTCCATCTGGCTGAATAACAGCAGCTCATGCACACTGGAAAAACAATCTAGAAATAAGTTAAACATTTCTTAAATCAACTGTATTTTCCCTTAATTTGAATAGGTAAATGAGATAGTTTGCCAATGGAATTAGTATTTTTATTTAAAATAAGATAATTAGATAACATACACTTGAAAAAAAGAGAATCCAATTGTGTTTTCTTATTTTAAATGTAAATTGTCTTGTTCCATTGGCAAAATGTCTCTTTTTCTTCCTCAATCCAAGAACAAATGCACTTATTTAAAAAAAAAAAATTACTTATCTAGATTTCGTTTTTTTTTTTTTTTCAAGCTTTTTACCAGTCATTAAAGTGGGTCAATGCAGAAGGAGGGGGCAGGAAAAGGACACAGAAATCTGAAATGGATCACTAAAATGCATGAAAGCGTAGCTCGTGACAAGAAACAAACCACCAGATCAGTCGGTTTTCAGTAAGATGTCATTTTTATTGCACATTCGTCTTGCAACGACCTTTCACCTTTTGAACCCTTTAAGACTTCGGTCTCCCAAACACTCTGGCCGGGAATCGGACAAAGTTGCTCAAAGTAACTAATCCCAGGTCGGATTCCCTTGAGAAGTTAGATTTGAAGCAGAGGGAGTCCAAACTGATCCACGATCTGTTACACAGAGCGCATAATGTCCAGGCTGTGTTGACTGCATTACCCTCGAGCCAAATTAGTGTATAGATTAGGACCATTGGGGAAGGGACTGCAGTTAAATTACTAACAGGACAAGAAAGTATTCCCAGGAGTGAGAGGATGTGTTGCACTCCAACAAAGCCATATTTTTTTAATTTAAAGTCTTTGCGCCCTGTAACCACTTCCCCAATCAAAACACACCTTCTCCCATCACATAAATACAGAAGCTATCTTTTTTTTTGTTTACTTATTTTTTGTTTCTTCTCATTTTCTGGTGACAGTCCCTGCAACATGCTTCAAATCATCGTTTTGGCAAACCACAAATAAATAAAAACACAAACATTCATATAACACAATGTGACATTTGTTTTCAGGACATTTAGAAAGAATGAGAAGGTCCAAACAGTACAGGACTAAAAAAAAAAAAAAAAAAAAACTGTATTAATATAAATAAAAAAAAGGAAGAGAGAAGCATTTGCACTTTTGTTTTCTCTGTTTTTCTTGCTTTTCTTGAAAAAAAAACAACGATATACAGTCGCTAGCTACCAATCACGTATCACATGCAGATATATTACAAATAGTCAGTTCACCCAGTTAGTTTCTGCAAACTACCAAGTCTAAACTATGTCACAAAAAAGGTTTGTCTTGGAACCAGCAAACACTCAGCTTTAAAGATATTCAGTCATAACGATTATTCAGATTACAGTTTTCCGCTGATGTTTGAACCTGAAATGAGCCAAACTCAAAGAAGCACTAGCACGCTTTTAAACATGATCACATACCAGATGGTTTGTTGCCTTTCTGTCTCTGTTGCCATTTTTTTTTTTTACATTAAAAGGAATTTAACAGGCTTGTTTCTTCACAGGAATTTAAAATTGGACGCACCACTAAGCTAAATTAAAAAGATTTAAAAAAAAAAGGGATTACGGACAGAACTGCCTCGCTCGGCTGGCAGAGGCTAGCGACGATATGTCAAAGCTGAGCGGGAGGCCTCCACGTCCTCCATCCTCCTGCTCTTTTCTAATGACGTTCTGCGGAAATGTCAGACCAATTAACAGCGTTTCCTCTGACATTTACCTGGGTTGTAGCAAAACAAACTGGACCGGACAGACAGACACTCCGCCCAGAGAGCCGATGACTGATAATGTTGGCTGTACGCTTGATTTTCGACATCTAGAAACTCCTTTCAAAGGTTGGAACTCAAATACTCAAACTACAGGTACAGCAAATAAACCCTGCTGCTCATCAGTTTTGCAAAGCCACCTGACATTTTCTGAAGAGGAGGCTGCAGTGATCAAGGCGTTCCCTATTCTCCCTATCCTCCTTCTTCCCTGTCACATCGTCCTTTTCCCCATGCTGCATCAATCAGGAGTTCTCTAAAGCCTTCATTTAAAGCAGCACTCCAGCTCACATTTGGAGGTGTTGGCATCTCTGTGAAGTCAAACCTGTGTGTGTCTGCAGCTAAAGAGACATACAGTTACAAATGCACTCCTGTTTAAAGGAATGACGCAGATATTGTCATTTCTTTAAGCAGGCAGCTAAAGAAACAGCACTCCCTTCAGGTCATGGTGTCATTCACAGTTAGCCACATGTTTCATCGTTTAAAGGGTTGGTTCGTTATAAACACGCAGACACTGAGGCCCGGCCTTCAGCTCGTCCATCTGGTATCTAAATCATGGGAATTAATAGCTTTGTTCCCCTCATACAGACAAGCTGACATGAGAGTGTAGAGAGAACAGAAGAAGGTGACTGTCATTATGTTTATCATACAGAATTTCTCCATAAAGCAACTTGTGACTTTTTTTTTTATCCATCTAAGCAACACTGAGCTCTAAGTTTAGCCACAAGAGAAGGAAAAAGAGAAACAAAGCGAGTCAAAGAAGAAAGAGTAAGAGCACAGCTCTGTGTAAATTACAATCTTCATGTTGCATTGAACCGTGAGCAACGGCACAGTCAAAAGCTAAGGGGGAAAAAAAACTAAATAGAGAACGAGTGAGTGAGTATAAATGCCACTGCGCTGCCCTACTATTAAACATTAACAGCTTCATTTGTATTTAAATGACCCAAGAGCTGCACAAATGGTTGAATGTAGCCGGTTTAGTGCGACTGGTGAGAAAGATGAGTCTTCTTCATTCAGTAGTCTTTAACATGGGTGGAAAAAAAGTTCGCATATCCAATTTGTCTGAGTGTACGTACATTGGCGTTTGCTAAAAAAAAAAAAAAAAAAGAAAGAACACAGCAACAATAATTCCAGTTGTAGTGACACACATTCCCAGCTGATCTCTTATGAGGTAACATTCATACACGAACACGCTCCTCTCGCTCTTCTACACCACGAGAAAGAATCCCTTGGCAAGAAGGTGAAGAAATCAAAAAACAAAAAAATGAACTCCCTGCACCACCAAAAACAAAAACAACAAATGTCATTTCTGTAGTTGTGTGGTGACAAAAACAATGAAAAAAAAATATCTTGAGTGAAACAGCCAAAAGTGAAAATGAGATACTTTTGAGTTAGCGTGGTGTGTTGTTTTGCACGTAGAGGGTAGCTCGTTTTGTTTTGTTGTTTTTTTTTTCCTTTCCCCCTCTGGCTAGGACAGGTGTTGGAGCGATGGCAGCTGGACACCTAGCCGTCGGAAATGGGCGGGGACACCCAGCCGTACTTCTCGTGGGTTTTCACCAGGGACTTGAATGTGGCCTCAGCTTCTTTACGACTGAAAGCTTTCTTGGACTTTCCTGCTTTCCTGCAAATACGGCCCTGTGAGACATGGAGGCAAAGAGGAAAAGAAATCAGAAAAATGTCGTCTAACAAAGTTAATTATTACAATAGATTTAATTAAGAAAATGATTCATGACATTTGCTCTAAATATGCAAGGCAGCCATTTTGGACCATAAGGTCTCCCCCTTATGAATAAAAAAACGATTTCAAACAGCTTCTTGCAACTTAGAAGTAAAAACAAAATGTAACACATACTTCAATCGAATCTTTTAGTCAATCAAGGAGGAGATAGAGGAGTTTTTTGTTTTTTTTAGCGCTTTATTTGTTTTAATTAGACAAAATTCCCAAAGTAAATGTCTAATTTAAAATCCGGGCACTGTGTTACCCAAATGTCAAACTTTAAAAGACTTTTTTTTTTAGAACAACAGTTCAGATTGTGAGTAAAACTATATATATATTTTGCTAATGAGGAGCACTTTACTGACACAGCAAAATAAAGATTACTGTATTTATATTTCTAAAGATTTTTTTTTGTTTTTTACACAACCTTTCTGAAGGAAAGGTAGTAAAAGAAAATTAAACAGAAAATTAAATTGTCTCTTTGTCTATTGGTATTTTAAAGAATTCCTATTAAGAACAGGCATAAATAGTCTGAGATTATAATGTGTACAGATGAAACAATCAATCAATTGCAGTCAAGATTTCATTAAAATAAGCGAAATACCCCTTTATTCCAAAATAGGTAAGAATCTCAAATTATATATCAACTTATATACATAACTACAATTACACTTTCCTAAAATGTACTCCTGTATTCTCTCCACTGACTGGAACCTTTTATTTTTGTGTGTTTGTTGTCCTCTGGTTGCATGGCACCCTGAAGGGAGAGCCATGCATCTAACCTGACTCCGCCAGATGGATTTGCTCCGCATATCCATCTGTAAACCTTCCGTTGAAGTTAT
>NW_015152109.1:76654-78691 GCF_000732505.1 Cyprinodon variegatus | reverse complement strand
AATTTTCTTTAACTGAGAGTCTCCAGACTGATTGGCGAGTGAAATCTTGAAAGCTCACAAGATCAGGATGGCCTCACGAGGCTACCATACATCCTCCAGTGCTGTAAATTAATAAAAAAAACAACCAAATGTTTGATTGATTTTCATCTTTAGTGAGACAAGCTGAAATATAGGCTAAGCTTTGGAACTGGCATTAATTGAGAGGGGGAAGCTTTCACTTGAGACCCGCTCTAATTCTAGGGTCCCAGAATCAATGAGGTTTTACATATAAAGCTGTTACTGAGATTTAACTCAGTGCTTAATAAGTATTGTCATGATGATTACAAGTTCAATCTATTTAAATTTTTAAAAGATTATCTGTTTATCTTGACATGTCAGAAAACAATAAAATAATGGTGAAAAGATTAATAATTTTAAGGTTTAAAAGGGAGAAGAAGCTTAGCGGTGATTGCAAAGTTGTATAATCGCACAGATTTAACCTTTAAAAAAAGAAACTCAAATAATTTGATATAACTTCAAAGAGCTGCTCTCGTCAAAACATCAGCATTTATCCTGCAAGTCAAAAAAGAAAGATGGAGATGGCTCCTTTGTTTAGCAGTGTTATTAAACTCCTACTGGTAAAACAAACTAGATTTACAAAGCTAAAAAACCCAGCCCACACATGCACATTGATGAAGTTAATGGCAAATGTACTGCCGGGGGGGAGATGTTGACAGAACGAGTGGTCTGAACGCAGGCTGACCAGGGTGAGATCAATGTTTAAAGGCAGAGAAAGAGCTTTTAAGACGTCAGGTTCAATCAGAAGAAAAAAACGCACCCTGTAGGACGAAGGGAGAAGGAAAGTCTAGAAGCAGTCACTGCATTAAATGATGAAAAAGCCATACATATGGCAGAATGAGCACAGAAAACTCTCTTACTCACTGCAAAAAGCATTGCATCATCTGACTGATCCATTTTCACCTAGGCAACTGGACCCCTTCCCACACAGGGCTAATAATATACATGGGATACGATGAAGGGAGACATAAAGACAAGAATGAAGCTGAATAATAAAAGCTGCTTCTTCTGGTATTATCTGCAGTAAGACTTCCCTAAAGAAGCCTGCGTGGGAGGGTGAACACAAAAGGAGACAACTGTCTTCTTGCTGCTAGGAGACATCTATGGCCATGACAACAAAGCTTTGATTCATACTGATGGCTGTAAATGTTCACAAATAAGAATCACCTCTAAAACTCTGCAGCACTGAAAAATAATCCCACATTACGGCAACTCTGTCCCTCCCAGTTATTCCTCAAAAAGGCCAGAAATGTAGTATTTTCTTTCCCCAGCCAGCACTAAAATAGGTTGGGTTATTTTCCTTTTCATTTGCATTGTATTTGCTTGTAAGGAGCCTCCCTGCATCGTTTCTGTTCACCAAGCATGTTTTCTTGGCACAGAGTCTTTGCACCGAAACCAATACTAATGAAATCTCCTTGGAGGTTAGGTCCTCTGCATGCTGCAGTGCAGTGCGGCACAGAGCAGCAACCCTGTATCATCACACATCATCGCACATCACTGGTCTGATGTTTTTAGGAGTCAAGAAAAGAGACAACATTCCAAACCAACTATCCAGGACTTTGTCTATGTGAAGGTTATAATATAGTTAGTGCTCTTTCACAAACACTAGACAAACTAGTGTTTGTCTTAAAAAATGTCTTAAAAATATGTATTATATAATACATAATCATGACTAAGACTTCCACTAAACAGTGAAAATGTGATAAATTATTTTATGAAGATACGTTTTTTTTTCTGTAAAATGTTTGCATATTTTGTTTTGTCAGACACGTGGACAATTGAGTAAATAATTTTCAGAAACAGGTTTAAAAAAACTAGCATAATCAATCCTTGTGTTTTCTTTAGATGATCAGGATGCTCCATGTACAGTTCATTTTCTGGTCCTCAGATCTATATAAAAAAGAAAGTGTAAATTAACCTGAAAAGTTCCACTATATGATCCATATCGTCCGGACTGAAGGTGGTGTAATAGTGGAACAA
>NW_015152109.1:64166-76140 GCF_000732505.1 Cyprinodon variegatus | reverse complement strand
ATCCATCCATCCATCCATCCATCCATCCATCCATCCATCCATCCATCCATCCATCCATCCATCTAGACAGACAATAAGTCAAAAAAGTCCATAAACATGTAGAAAAATCTGTATTTTAAAGTAAATTGCTTAATGCTTTTACCAAAGAACAACACATTAGGATGCAACAAGTGTCAAATCATTTCAGTAATTATTAAGTTACTTTGATTCCAAATAGAAAGCTTTAAAATTTTTAAATGTTTGCTAATGAAAAGTTAATGTTTTGGGCCTAGCGCCAGCTCTGATATACTTCATGAAAATATCCTCTTACTATCTAATGGAACACCGGCGTGTCCTAATATGGCACCGGTTAGCTATTTTGGGCTAAAAGCTATGCAGCGGATAAAAGGGGATGAGGTGCTAACAGAATGATCTGGAGATTAGGGCTGCAGTTTCCATTCTCGTAGCGATGGTGGCCTGGTTTCACAGCGGGGCTTAGAGACGCTCACATATATCCCTGCCAAGTTATCTCCGCACCAAGCTTGGCCTATTATCTCTACAGTTAGACAGTCCATCAAGAACAGTCACTTAATTTTATATGAGTGTGAATCAATAAAAGAAACCAGGTGAAAACACGCAGCAGAGGAGCTGTGAGTACTCTGATTGAGGACAGTGACATCATATTAGGAGCCTATTAGTGCTGCAATCACAAACAGGTTTTTTCACAATTTGTTTTGGAAAAATGAACGCATGACTCAGTGGGTGACTCATTCAGGCAGACATTATGTTGCAGTAATGGTCTGAGATTTACTCGTTGTTCCTATGTTTTACAACGCCACATTTAGGAATATTAAGATTTTTTTTTATGAACTGACCCGTCTGAAAATCTGCAAACTGTAAAAAGTAAAGAATAAGGTGGAGCTAAAAAGCTTTCCCTTAAACCCGCTTTACCTGAGGCTAATTAAAGATGATTTCCAGTCAAAAGATGCCCCCAGCAAGCAGAAATTAAAAACTAGGGCTGCAACTGATGATTATTTTGCAAATGGATTAATCTGTTGAATATTTTTTGTGATTAATTGATAAATAATCTGAAAGCAAAATTTTCCCTAAAGAAGACTTTTTGCTAAAATAAACCAGACGAAACTAAAGCTTTTCCACTTGAGGAGTTCTGGATAGAGCATATTTAAAGACAAAAATTATTTTTTCATATTAAATGCAAAATGTTTACATTTCATTTTTAAAATTTTGGTATATTTGGTCGGTTGCTCTGTCGGCTAAAGGCATGTTTTAGAGTCTCTATTTTCCATTACTAAATTAGTTGACGATTATTTGAATAATCGACTCATTGCAATTAATCCGATTAATTGTTTCAACCCTTTCAGAAACCCATCGCTTCACATTTATGACACTATAGTTAATAACCCAAGCATTGCTGCCATTATTTTTAATGACAATTTGCAAGATTTTTACGGATTTCTAGACAAAGTTACTCAATATAAAAAAATTGGTGGACGTTGGTGCACTTGGATAATGGTTTCTGCATTGCACACAAAATCTAGTTTAATTAGCAGGAGTTAAAAAGAGATCATGAGAGATTCAGTGGGGGAAACATGGTGTGTGTTTGTAAGTGTTCAGCAAGTGCCCTGATGCTGCGCCATGCCAGTGTTTATCCTGCTCAGCTAAGCGCTCGCTCATTGAGAGGGACACACTCTAGTGTAGAGTGGCTGTTGGGTAATCGTGTGAATGGAAATCAGTCAATGGGCAGAGCAAGGAAGGCCCTGATGCATGTTGGGAGGTTCACTCTTTGGGTTGGGGTGAGGAGGGGGGGATTGCGTAATATGGACATGTGCTCTTAGGGCTGGGAAACACAAATAGGGATCGATGCCATCATGGGGTCAGTAAGGACAGCCCCATGGGGCATGTTGGCGGCTCATTCAATGGTAAACAGCTGTTTTCTTCTAAATAAATGATAGAACGTAAAGAAAGACAGTAAAATCTAATAAAAAGTTAAATAATTGCAATTTTTTTAAAGTTTTTTTTTTCATTTCCAAGTGGATATTTTCTGAATTTTAACCCAAAAGTAAATCTTTACGAAAATAAACCTGTAACTGTAATAACTCTTTAAAACAATGTTATTAAGCCAATCTAATGGCAGCACTTAAATAAAGAAGCTGGACTTTTTTAGTCGGGTCCAACCTAAGCCTGCAAAATACCTCAGGTTTTGTCTTGATTATCCAATTCAATCAACTCCTTCCACCTTAAACTCCATTTTAAACAATTAAAGGTTAGTGTTGCGCCGATGCCATTTTTTGGCCCCGATACCCATACCCGATACCTGGCTGTGCAGTATTGGCCGATACCGATACCACCATTTTAGGGCAGTATCGGGGCCCCGTCCGATACTGGTATCGGTATCGGTGCAACACTATTAAAGGTGTCACCTTTACTTGTTCAACATATTTTAGGAGTTATTTAGATGGATAGCAACATCAGATTTTATGCAAAATTTCCTCACAGGACAGGAAAGGACTTCTAGGAAATTCAGAGCTTTACTAAAACACACCATCACCATCTGCTGCTTCCTGACAAAACATTTGTATTTATCTTTGTTTAGTCAAAAGACAAAAGATAATTAACTGCATAATGACCGAGTTTGAAGCCGATAGCTCATAATCCCTAGGAGGAGTTCGTTAAAGTTCGACATGAGCGAAAATGAAAAATGGCCAAAAATCGCACTTTGACCCAAAATGGCCAACTTCCTGGGGGTTTTAGGGCATACCTCCAATAGACTTTTATTCATAATTTGAGGAGATCTACTTGTGTGCCAAATTTCAAATCTCTGTGATATACGGTTTCCCCCAACTCACTTTAGGGGGCGCTGTGGCGTAATTTGGGGGCGGCCATTTTGGATTCCATTATAGACTGGCTATTTCACCCAGGGGACAATTTACTGGAACGTTTTTGTGAGTTTTTGAATATGCAAAGTCCCCGTAAAATGCGTTCAAAATGCTACAAGAATAATAATAAGAAACTTTCCAGATACAATAGGCCTTTGCAGCGCTACGCTTCGCTGATCGGGCCTAAAAAATGCCTTAAATTTAGCCTGATCAGGTAATGGTGTAATCACACCATTCAGTTCTGAGGGTCCTTATAGCTATGGATCGAACTGCAAGTTATATTTTAAGTATTTACAGCGAGCCTGTGCATAAAAAAGCTCTTCATGTGTTCCATCTGTTCATGAATTGTCTATACTCTGTTGTCCTTGCATAGTTACAGGGGGTCTAGTGCCTATCTTAAGCTGTCATTGGGCGAGAGATTGAGTACACCCTGGAAAGGTTGCAAATACATCATGCAGACACACAGATGCAAAGAAACCCACAGGCACATACCCAGGTGGGAAATTCAGTGACCAATTGTTACTGATTTTTTATAGTGTAGGAGGAAGCAACATCACCCAGAGATGCAGAAAAATCAGGACCTTTTTAGCTGCAAAGATACGATGCTATCACCTGCATATAGGTGCTACCAACTCTGACTAGCCCCCCATGTGTCTGACATTTTCCACTCTGTATGTTGCATTATACATGAGCTACTCAAGAACTCTATTAGAACCATTCTGGGACAAACAGTAACAAGATAGGGGAGGCAGGTTACAGGGTACATTGAATTAACTATCATCCATCTCCATATACAGGTTTTATTGTTCAACAATTCTGTGTTTACAACACATTACTGACATTAAGGCTGTGTTTGTAGCTCGACAGGTGCTTTCTCCCTCTTTCACACCACTGGAGGGGGCTACGCTTACCCACACACATGACTGCACTCCTAACCGGAACTTAGATACCTGTCCTCAGACGTGTGCAACCGCATGTGAGAGACAGTGTTGACTCTCAGCTCAGCGATGTGTCACCCCATGTATCCTCTCACACTAAAAATAAGCAGGAAGCTCCTAAATAGGCTGCATCACTATTGTCAAAGGAAAGCTGTGCCCAAGGGCAGATAAATATATCCTGTGTATCTAAGTATATATAGACATCTCTGTACCCGTTTTGACATGATGCACAGGAGGCGAAAGCATCGCCCGGGTAATCAGGACGCAGCACATCCAAGTGCTGATGTAGACACGTCAACAAATGGATAAAGCAACGCACACAAACAGGAGGAATAATTAATCAATATTGTTTCCATTAGCAGAGCAGAGAAGGAAGATGCTGCAGTATAATTAGTGAAGGCTGCAGGGCTGCTTGCTCATCTCCTCGAGCAGCAAATCTAAAACAAGACGTTTCCCTCAGTGCCTTTAAAGGTGGGAAGAGATTTTTTTTTTTTAATGAATGACCTCTGTTGGACATACACGTGCTTCATGACCACATATGACTCTGGAATAATATTGTGTTATGTCACCAAAGCTCTGTGGGCTGGAGGAGGCTAATGGGGGGAGTCTCTGTGACACTTTATGTAAGCTCTGACACCAAAGCGCCGCGCAGCGCATGCCAAAATAGCTGGATGGTCCTAATACAGATGAACCGATGGACACATGTTGGGTTTTTAAACCGCGATAGCTTTGAGATCTATTTTCAGCACAACGTCAGAGCTGATGCTGTGAGCTGCAGCAGCGTTAAAAACAGATTTGGCAAGATTACATAATCCAGTCCTCCTAAATCACCGAGGACAACCTCGGCCTATACCTGCTGTCTGTACGCCTCCATCTGTCTCTCAGTCTGTCGTCACGTGTTGAACAATTTGCTTTTTTTGCTTTGGAACAATCCAGTGTGGACTGTAAATACTCGGAGAAAACTGAGGGCGGGTGTTTCCATGTTAGTTTTCAAACCCTATGGAGGTGATGAGAAGAGAGCAGAGGAGGGAGAGCCAGAGTAGAGGAGAGGGGAAGTCCTGCATAAAATGGCAGCCATAAAGTCCCATAAATTCAACATGTTCTACAGTTTTGGCTTTTTGCTTGGAGGCAATACAACAAGCAGTGTGCAGATAAGCAACCAAAGATAATAAACTGCTGAGCCTGATAAGTAACATGAATCCTATTTGCACATCAGTTTCTGAGGCAAACTGGGATCTCTAAACTATATAAACTGCTCATGTAGGATGATGGTTTTATAACTAAACATTCGCCAAAATAAATTCATCTGTGATGAACCCAGATTGTCAGGATTTTGATGTGTTTGTTTCCGATTTTCTGTTTCATCTGGTCACATTTTCTATAGTATTTTGCCTTGTTCATGGGATCTAAGGCTGATTCCGAATTGAGCAGATTGCTGTTTGTAATTCCTATCTCTTCACCTTTCAGAGAGTCGACAGAAAGAACACTATGGTGGTTAGGAAAGGAACTCTGCAGTGCTGAATCCAGACGTCATTAAGGAACAGAAACATACATGGAAGATACTTATTGAACAAGGATTACAACCCATTGGATATGAAATACAAAAAACTAAATTGACCAAAATATAATGAATGTCTGAAGCCCTCCTACTTCCTACTCCTCCCTCCATCCCTATTTTTTATCTCTATTTAGACAGCACAGATTATGGCCGCCTTAGTTTCTGTTTAGCTCTGGTCATGCTTCCATTACCAAACTATTGTCTTCACCTGGATAACAGAATAAGCTCTTTGTTTTATTCTGATCCACACGTTATTTATTGGGTTCTGTTTTTTTACTCCCTGCCCTGTGATGGACTGACGACCTCTCGCCCGTAGACAGCTGGAGATAGGCACCAGCACCCCTAGCGACCCCAGCAGGGATAAGGGTGACAGAAATTGGATGGATGGATCTTTCACTCCTCACAAATGAATATTGATTTTCAAAAAGCGGCACGTTGAATAAAAATCTTAGTTAACACACTGCCTTCCTGCCACATACGGCTATTTGTTCTTCATTTTATCAAACATAGCCTGGATTAAAATGCCATTTAAGGCTTAACCCATGCCTCAAATCTCTTGTGCCACTGGGGAGGTATTATCTAGTAAATTATTAATTTAAAGATGCTGTTTTTTTTCTTTCTGTTTTCTAACTCTTGGAAAGCCACCACTGAGAAATATTTATACTTTAATACTTAGTCCCGGCCTGCTGCTACCTCCCACCGCTGCACCCACCCACACTTCCCTGACCTCCATCTAAATAGACTCCAGCTGCATTTTAACCAGGGACGTGATTTGATTAGTAAATAGTTATATTATGTAAACTAATTCTTCTTCATTAAAAGTCTTAAAATAAACTTGAAACAACAGAGGATGGTGTGTTTAGGTCATAAATTACTGTTGTAGGATTATTGAAACTACATTTTTCTAGTTTTGTCAATTCACCCATTTGCAATTTCTTTTTTTTACTAAACTAGATCTGATGCATTAAAGAGATGTTGGTATGGGAAGGTATGTATTAAACCTACATTATTTATCAACCACAAAAAAGACATTTTATACCAGACGGCAAACTAAAGTAATTTTCTATTTTCTTGACATTATTCACTTCCTGCATATTTTCTGTGTGCATCCATTTAAAATTATCTTCCCTCAATAGGTCAGTCTGAGTTAATGTGGTTGAAACAGTGGTCCCAATCTATGACATTTCATAGCAAAGACACTAAATCAAAACCACAATAAATGTCAATAGTGTCTTAGAAAAATTTATATAAAGAATTTTTTTTGATAAAATAGCAATTAACTTAAATAATCGTGAGACTGAAGCATCATGTGACTTTTATATCCTAATACATGAAAAATGATTTTTGTTTCAATCATTTTTAATCTTCCTTTTTCATCATTTTTATCACTTTTTATCACATTTATCATTTGTCAAATTCTACACATGATGCTGATGCTTTATATCATACAGCTGATGAGGTAAAAAACGATTTTCCATTAATAGTTTATAGTGGATGTAGACATTATTATATATATTTTAAGAGTAAACCTGTCCAAATAGCAATCGGAACCACAATCGATGGAAATTATTTCTACAGATAACTATATTCATTGTTACAGAACGGGATAATATTAGGGATCCAACGTGGCACCGTTTGTATCAGTAGCTGTCTTTCCGTTACAAATGTTTACAAAACTATGACAATATTCTGCTAATTTTGAAAAATGTTTTGCCCTTGTAGTATTTCTATTAAATAACAAATACAATCAAATTTGCATGTAAATTGCATGGTGGATGTAAACATCCAATTTTCAGCCATAGATCTAGACTATAGACCTATTACCTACCTCTAGACTCAAGAGAGTGCCATCATCCTCCAACTACTTCCTGTCTGTTTCTTCTTTGTCTCTTTCAGCAAGCTATGGCCTTTCTGCATGAAATGTGCATCTTTGCCTTGTGTATGTATGTGGGTTCTCACCAGGTATTCCAGCTTCCTCTAACAGCACGAAAACATGAATTGATGTCTGCAAATTGCCCTGTGTGTGCATGCATGGTTTTATGTTTCTGTGTTGCCTTGCGTTGGACAGGCGACCAAGAATTACTGAAAATAAACCCCAACTCTATGTGACACTGATGGACATCTGGTAGAAAATGAATAGATGGATCATATGAATTGTTTTTACATAATAAATTAACTTTAAAAATGAAATATCTTAACTTAAACGAAAAGTAAAGCAATACAAAGTGCATTCATGGCCAGTCATGCACAATACATGTATATATTGTATGTAAAAACGGTTTGACGGGACAAAAAATAAGCATGGCTTCCCAATGGATTTGATTAAAGCCTCTCTAAGACGACAAAGCAATAAGAATACCCCTGTTGTTTAATTTGGAGTTTTGATTTAATACCATGAGACGCAATGGTGGTTCTAGACCAAATGTACCAGGGGGCCAGGAAGGGGAAAAATTCCAGGGCCAAAAATTGCTCCCAGTCCGAGCTTGGCTAAGGGTGGCCATGGCCACCCCTGGCCCCCCATCTAGCTCTGCCCCTGATCATCATTAGAATTTCTTTGAGCATTATGTCTTCAGTACAGGGTCCATAACAGGGGCTAGGACATGATCTACAGGAGCACTGGCCCCCGTTGGCCCCTGTCTAGAACCGCCTATGATGAAAGTGTTTGTGTCCCTGTGTGGTCAACAGTGGCGGTTCTAGACCAAATGTACCAAAGGCCCAGGAGGGGGCCATCGTATTTTCATGGGGGCCAAGAAAAGCATGAAATAAAAAACAGGGCAAGGGATTCAAATATTTTAAGACAGCTGCATGACGTGAAATTTCTATTCAATTAAGTTAAATTAAAATATTATTAGGTCAATATACACTCAGAATTTAGGAATTTTACATATTTTGAGTTAAGTTAAAATAACTGAAGTCATAATTTGTATGTAAATGATCAATAAAATCTGAATTAGAACTCAAGAAAATCTTAATTTCAGCTGTAAAAATTAGAGTATTTCTTCAAATTTGTTTGGAAAAAAAAAAAACATTTAGCGGATGAAAACTGGGATCCTATCTCAATACCACTGAAGCTATCACCTTATTGTTTTTAAATAATTAATAAAACAGAATTTGTAAAGAAAAAAAAAACATAAAATAGATCCAAAGGACCTATCAGTAACCATGTCTGCTCCAGCACATATCATCAGTAGAATTTCTTTGAGTATTATGTCTTCAGTACAGGAGCCATACCAGGGGCCAGGACATGATCTACAGGGGCTTTGGCTCTTTAAAGGGGCCGAGCTAGATGGGGGGCCAGGGGTGGCCATGGCCCATGGACCTCAGCCAATCATTGGCCACCCCTGTGGCAACCCCTACCATTTTTTCCCCTCTAATACAAATGGCAGTAATACTCTCAAGTGGAATATTCTGAACATTTTAATTTTTCATATCTTAACAATGACTTGACAACAAAGTTAATTATGCAATCAATATAATAACATTAAAGATTATAAGTACAGAATTAATGATATTATATTTAATAATCAATTAATGTGGATATTAGTACTTGTAAATGTCAATTTTATGCAGAATGATTATTGATAAAAGTAGTTCAGTAATGCCAATGGAAAAGATGTTCGCCCCAGCACTCAAACCTGAAAGGATTGTATCTACTATACCTTTTATCTAGATGGATGTTAGAAAATATGGATGTTAATTTTCCTTTTGGAATAGTGTAGATTGAGCCTGAGGTTCTGCTGCCACCCCTCAGTGTACATTGGTTATGGCCTGGCCACCCTAATAAACATTTTGTGGCTATGCCTCTGTTTGGCCCCTGTTGGCCCCTGTCTAGAATCGCCCATGGTGGCCAACCCTTAAAAAGGCCAGATGGGGACCTTGGGGATGGGGTTAGGAAGCAGGTGCAGGAAGCAATTACTAATATTAAAAAGATTCACTCTGTGATACTTGGAAATAACACAAATGCAAGCACAATATTGAATAAATTCTTATGGTTAGACAACCTAATAACCTTTGATCTACAGATAGATAATGTGTGAGATCAGATGGCTGCTGTGGTGATCCAAACCCTCTCACCTGTCCTTTTACAAGGCTGGCAGCAAACTGCCTCATGACCGCCTCCACCGTGTAGGCACTGGACCAGCCTCTGGGGGTCAACAGCTCCATGCAGATGGCCCCTCCGTCCAACACGTAGCCGTTCTCCAGCCGCGGCGTGAGGACCCGCATGAAGGGCGGCGAGAAGGGGAAATTGTCGGGGAAGGTGACGTTGAGCAGGATGAACTCGGTGCTGGTCTCCTTCATGTCCTGCCACAGCGCCGAGTCCTTGTCCACCTGGTGCAGCTTGACGTTCCAGTCGAACAGGTTGTCCTCCACCAGCTCCACCGTGATGAAGTGGTCCCCTAACCTCCGGATCTCCTGCAGCTCCTTCATCAGCCGCCGCGTCCTCACCTGGGTGCAGTGCTGCCGGTGAGGCGCCGGCGGGGGCAGGGAGGAGGCGCTGGGGGCTTTGCTCCCGCTCCCCCCGGTCTGCTGCTTCTCCTTCCCATCCTTGCCCTGCTTGTCTTTGCCAGCCGGCTTGTCCTTGCCGTGCTGGTCCAGCTTCCTCGCCTTGATCTCCGGGGTGCTCAGCAGGTTGGTCTCGTTGGCGGTTTGACAGTGTTTATTGGCGTTGTTCTTCTGGTTCCCTTTAGTCCCCTTTAGCGAGCCCTGGTGGTGCTTCGGGTCCTCCGTGTCTCGGTCGTGCAGGCGGATCAGACCGATCTTCCGCAGTAAGGTGGCCATCGTTTGGATATACTTCTACCTCTCCGCTGATCGCCCCCTGATCAGGGGGGGAGACGCGCTCCTTTTGACTCAGACACAACCTTTATGGATCAGGAACCTTTTATTTTTTTCTTCCCCTGCCTCCTTTATACCGCAGTCCACCCCCTCTCCGTTAGCTGGATGAGCGCGCAACCGGAGAGCCTGGGCCGTGTGCGCCTCAGCGCATCGCCTCCACACGGTTCATCTGAAAGGAAGAAGCAGCAAAAACCCCCAATAAAACAACACGGATAACATTTAGCGTTGCAACTATCATCTCCACTCATCCACCCTCCTTTATAAATAAGCGATCGGACATAATGACTGCTGTTGTTTCATGATAGGACGATGCGTTCCGCAGCAGCAATTAGGTGATCATACATTTCTACAGGAGGGTGCATATGCCTCATCATCAGTGCATACAAAAGGAAAATCAAAGATGATGTAATGGTTACATGCAGGTGAACGCACCTAAGAAATCCGACGAGTGTTTAATATAAAATGTCAACATTCATTTAAAATTAGGATCAGAAAAGGACAGAAATCTAATGTTTGATCCGCCTATCTTTGACAAATCAATAGGCCTGTTTTATTATAGCTTCTATTACTTATAAAGATTATTTCACACATGATATGTTAGCATCTCCCCTTTTATAATTAATGCCCCGCTTCTTCAAACATAAAGCATTTTAAAGCAGCAATCCAGCAGAGGGAAATGTGAGGTTACCGAGGTCTGTGGAAATGCGCACAATGCGTCCAGCTTCCAGTCCCGCAGCCCGAGCAGCGATCCAGTGCGCGCGCCTGTCTGTGTGTCTATGAAGAAGAAAAGGCTCTACCATCCAGTGGACCTGCTGTCTGAGAGAGCTGCAGTGATGAAGAGGAGGAGGTAGGAAGAGAGGGAGGAGGAAGTTTGATGTGTGTGCAGCTGCAGCAGCTCCTGCTTTAATGCAGCCGTGGATGAACCACCCCCCCACCCTCCAGTAAATCCCTCTCTGGCCTCTTCACACTCTGTGCTCACTGGTGGAGCTCCTTTTCAAAATAAAAGTCCTTAAAATAAGGCCAGCCATGTGACAGGGGCGGTTCTAGACTAAATTTACTTGGGGGGACCATGGTTATGCTCTGTAGGTTTTTAATGGTGGGCACGGAAAAAAAGAATAATAACCACACAAAAATGTAAAAAGAGACAGGATCTAGAGGAGCAAAATAGAGTTATCTGGAGCTGTTTTTTAGATTCCGTTCTGTAAAATAAATGAAGTTAAGAATTTGTTATAGACTTTACTAGCAGCTGAATATATTTTTTTTAAGGAAAAACGACATAAAAAGCCACTTATATAGCAGTAATAACAATAATTTTAAGTAAAAGCAACAAAGTGGTGGTTCTCTATTAGACCAACAAAACCCAAATACTGAACTCCTTTAAAGACATGTTTAATGTGTCCAACTGGGATTTTCTGTCATGTACCTGCAGAGTTAGTAGCAGAGGTGAGTAGTCCTTCATAACATTTATTTGAGTAAATTAAAAACAAATGTAGCTTTTAGGAATTAAATTTACATTAGTTCAACTTTGCTGTACTTTTTACTTTTACTTAAAGTCGTAGCGAAACAGTCGTTCCAACCGTTGCATTTCGGAATTCTCTCAAGTGATGCATGACTTTACACGAGTGAATAAAGTGAATGTGATTGGTTGTTTATTAGGAGGGCGGGATTGTCGTGGCGGAAAATTTGCAAGTAAGTTTGATTGTGGCTGGTGTCTCGGGGGCATCTTGCTAACCAGTTAGCAACTTAGTGCTAGTAGGTTCCCAATAGGA
>NW_015152109.1:61033-63381 GCF_000732505.1 Cyprinodon variegatus | reverse complement strand
ATGCTATGACCGAAAAAATGTGATTGACAGATGACTGTTTATATATGATTGGCCGAATTTAGGTGTACAAGCTGACATATAACTAACTGGCCTGCATAAGATAAATGAAAAAAAAAACATCTTGTTTAACGGATTTTATCAGGATGTGTCTGTAAAACCAATTTGACAGGAAGGGAAATACTAAAGCAAAACTGATTAACATCACATTCATACAGCCTTCATTTTGATGCTGCTTTCAGCTAAGTCAGTCCTAGTTTATTAAAAATGTGTTTGCCAAGTTTTCACTTTCGTTTGTATAAAATAATTTACATAGAGGCAAATTATTACTTTCTATACTGACTTAACCTGTAAACATTTGACAGTCATATTTAACTAGGAAAAGAACCAGAAGGCATAGAAACCATCTACAAAACAGATATCTGGTTATTACACTCTCACAAATTATTTCAGCAAAATTTTAAGTTTAAATTTTATTTTTAGATCATTTTAACTTAATCCTATAAAATAAACCTTACATGAAGCATAGTCATTAGCGTAATATAGCTTATTTATTGAAAGTACATAATTGTCAGGTAAATGTATTTAGAATTGATAAAGTATACTTACTAAAAATTCATACTAATTAGTGTATTTATTTTAAATACATAAAGTTAATTTTTTATTGCATAAGATTCAGGCTATTTTTATGCAATTTAAATAATGAAACACTATTTAGAATTAAAACGCTCTACTTTGAGTAAGGCTACTTTATTAATACTATACTTAAATAAGCTTTATTATACTAATAGATAAGCATCTAATAAGCTTATTTTATAGGTTTATGCAAACTTAATCTAAAAAATTTTAAATGGAAATTTCATCTTAAAATCTTAAAATTTGGGTGAAATATTTATGAGTGTAGGCTAGAATAGTTTTATAAATATGAATACAGAGACTCTAGTACCATTTAATATTTTATATTATTTTTATCTTTTATAAAACATCTTAAAAATGCTTTTTTATTTACTTTTATGTTGAATTGCCTTCCGAAACCTATACAAGAACAGCTTTTTCCGAAACAGCACGACACTTTACGACAATAGGATGATCTGTTACTGCTAGTTTTCATGGTAACGTGGCTACGTCACAGTAAACTATTGGAGCGCGTTGGCTGGTTGTAGGCCGTAAAGTGAAACGGTATTCCGGGGTTTTTGTAGTGAAAGCGGCTCCTAGTAAATAGCTATCATTTATCGGATGGATTTTCGATACGTTGCTGTAATAAAATCATTATTTGGGTGAACAAAAATATTAAAATGGCTGAAAAGTTTGATAATCTTGAGGAGCACCTGGAGAAATTCATCGAGAACATTCGACAGCTGGGAATCATCGTCAGTGACTTCCAGCCGAGTAGCCAGGCGGTTCTGAACCAGAAACTGTGAGTTAGCTTTTATTAGCTACATGCTCTGACAGCCCCACGGTAGAACCGTGTGCATTAAATCGCTCTGTTGACTCATTTTTCAGGAACTTCATGATATCTGGGCTACAAGACATCGACAAGTGCCAAAAGCAGCTTAATGACATCAACGTCCCCCTGGAGGTGTTTGAGTGAGTCCTGCTGCATGATGGGAGCTTGTTTTGGCTGCAGTTTGCTTCACATGATCCCTCAGCTACTCGGATTATTTTCTTTCTGCCTTTACTCCCCTGCGGCTATCACAAATGCTACTATATCTAGCAACGCCGAACTCCATAGCATAATTAATCGATTTGAGATCATTATCGTATTTAGGAGTGCTTGTTGATTCCGTTTGGGTTATAATCACAGTATTTACCTCTTATGCCTGTAGGTAAAAATTCGGCATCTGCATTTATAACATTTCCTGAAATAAGGTCGTAGATCAAGAACATTTAAAGTTATACTTCTCAGATCCTTCCTCCCAGCAGCTGTAAGGCTTTATAACCACCACTGTTGCCAACAACCTCTATAAGTTGTTACATTCATGCTGAGTTTTGCACAGTTTCTGTCTTAGATAAATAATACTGCTGTCATTTTGCACATCTCCGATGTTGCTGCTATTCTGAAATATCCATTACTGTAAAAATGTCCCTAACTTTATATTGGTTATTCATTCTCCAGGTGATCAGTTTTATATTGTTATAACACTTTACAGTACAGTATTTTATTCGTTTATTTTTATCTTCACTATTATGTTATTTTTATACACTTTTCCAAGGTCCATATTTGTGTGACCACTTCCTTTGTGGTGTGACCATAAAGGGATTTTCTATTCTATTCTATTCTATTCTATTCTATTCTATTCTATTCTATTCTATTCTATTCTATTCTATTCTATTCTATTCTATTCTATTCT
>NW_015152109.1:56662-60881 GCF_000732505.1 Cyprinodon variegatus | reverse complement strand
TTCTATTCTATTCTATTCTATTCTATTCTATTCTATTCTATTCTATTCTATTCTATTCTATTCTATTCTATTCTATTCTATTCTATTCTTAATGTAGAATTTGGGGATATGGTACTGGTAAAAACTACACATTAAGTTTGTGCTTTATCTGTAAAATGCCTTTTCATGACCTGCTCCTGTTTAACTGCGTCATTTTGAAGGTACATCGACCAAGGACGAAACCCTCAGCTGTACACTAAGGAATGTCTGGAAAGAGCCTTGGCAAGGAACGAGCAGGTCAAAGGAAAGATAGACACTATGACGGTAAGAGGATATCACCGGGAATCTCACATTACTGAGAAGCTTCCCATTCAGTCTGAATGGAAAGTTTATTCACAGATTTATTGCAGTTTGTTTATGTTTAGCATAATCCATATATAAAGGGGTCTGAAGCATCCAAGCTAAGGGTTTATAATAACTTAAGAAAAGCCTGTAAAAGGTATGAACACCCTTATAAATTTTTAACAGGAGAAATTTAGCCACATGTTGGTGTCCTTGTTTCGGGATGATTTCAGCCAAAACTCTTACTCTGCATTTATTTAATTTGTTTTCATTTCTAGCAGGATTTGTTCCTTGTGTCCTCGGCTAAACAGGAGCAGTAAACATAATGACGATTTGACTGAATAATTTATATAAATTTCATATTAATGCCATTTTCTTTTTCTTTACTGTTCCATTTTTTAAAGATGGTTAACTTCTAAAATAACTTCAGTGAGCATAGTGCAAAATAAAAAAAACAAAACAACTAAAAGGTTAATATTTTATTTACCAGATCTTAAACATCTAATCTTCAGCATTGAATAATGATACTTAGGACTATATTTGAGATGGATAAAACACAGTTTAATAGTTACATACGCAGTTATAGATAGTACAATGCATGCAATACATACAAATGTAAAGCGGTATTTTTAGGACTACATCCACTTTATACTCATTAGGTTTGTAGAAAATGATATTTAGTTTGGTCTACTTGCACTTAATTTACAAAATCAATAAAAAGAATAATTTTTTTTAAATGTAAAACATGTCAGCTAAAAATCATTCTTAATGTGATGGAAACAGGCTCTAGATTAACAGAAACATGTCTAACAACAGAACTAAAACCAACATGGAGTAGAACCTCTCAATCAGTGAGCTTTTCATAATGGTGGTGTATTTTGAGAAATAATTACCAAAAGTATCTCAAAATCAGTCACAGATCTGCCTGTATTTTAAATGGGCTTTTAAATTAAATTATTTGGCATGCTAGCAACTTGCTTCTGGTTTCTGGTGGCACAACTCTCATATCTCCATGGCTCTGGGTTCCAGTTATCAATGTATTTAGTCTACCTTTCTTCCTTGTACTTCTTTAAAAGAGGCTTCCTAGTAGGATGACTGTCATGCAGACCAGTTTGATGCAGTTTGCGGACCGTTATGTATAGAACCTGCCATATTTAACTACTAAATAATCTACTCCTTCATAATATAGTTAGGTTTCAGCTACGATTTTTGTTAACAACTATACAAAGCATGTTTTTGGGAGGCAACTTGCTAATGGATGTTATCCACGTACTGTTTTAGTTATGGATTACAGAAAATAAACTACCAATCTAAACTTTTAAGACTAATTGTTTTTGTTCAAAAAGTTTTGAAAAAATATATTTTTCTGCATCCATTGCTCCTCTAAAAAACAAACATCTATATAATCTTAAAATGTATCTAATATTCCTGACTATAAATGGATGGAAATGTTTCCATTCAGCTGTTTCTATCTTCACTCTAAAAATACTGCAGTGTTTATGTGTCACTATCACATAGAATTAGTTTATTTACCTCTAAACTAATTTACAGCAGTAGAAGTCTTAAAGCCTTACAAAACATAAACAAAAATCCCATTTTCTATTTTTTGTCATTTGCAGAAATTCAAGAGTCTCTTGATTTCTGAGCTCAGCAAAGTGTTCCCTGAGGAAATGGCCAAATACAAAGAGAAACGTGGAGAAGACGGGCCTTCCTAGTGACTACAGCACAGCGCCACCCCCTGACCAACGACCTGTGACCCCCTGCTGGATGGAAAGTCTAAATGGAGTTCAAACAAGCTGTATGTTCGGTTGCAGCAAGCATGTGATAACTGCTTTTTATTTCTCCTCAAGGTTGTATGTCAGAGCTGCCAATCACCCCCTTCCTGTACAGTGAAACTTATTTAAATCATTCTTGTTGGTGGAAACTAAAGTACCTTTTTTTTTTTTTTTTTTTTTTTTTTATGCCCTGAATACGGTAACTTTTCTTCAACTTTTTGAGATTTACGGAGAGAAATGTTTCAAGGCTAGTTTCTAATAAAGTATTAGGAAATAGACTCCATCAGGGTGCACAAAACGTATATTTATACCTGTACTTTTTATAATGCTTCTTTATCATGTTGCAAATTTAAAGGATTTTTGTTTTTTTATCATGCTCAGGTTTCTAAGGGCCATGGAATGGAAATTTTGACAATAACTTTGTGCCTCAGAGTGCAATGTGTCGCTTGTTTATATTGTAATGTTTGTTAATAAATCAATTTTTTTGTATCTGCGAACAGAGTCATTTATATATATCTTTTTCTTTTGTTTGCTTTGAAATCCATTGGAAAAATTTGTTTCGGTTAAATAGAAGTTAATCTTAAAAGAATGTAGCTGGATTAAAGAAAAAGTACAAAAATACTTGAAAGATTAATTGTGGCTTTTGTTTTATATAAATGACAGAAATGTTAGGATTACGTGCATTTCTACATATTATGCAGCCTTTAAAAAATGTCTGATAAGAGGAACAAATACTTAATTAAATATAGTTACCTAGCAACACATCACTGAAATGACAAATCCATGAAGTGTTATTACTGGATTGTTTTGAAACTAGATACGTAGCAGTCAATAATGCACTGTGACAAAATATTCTGAACTGGTTGATTACAGTTTTATTTAAGGCAATAATGTTTTAAAAATGTATTCATGGTTGATGGTTTATAAACTTCAACAGGTTCATCAGCTCTGTTAATGAGTTACACAGATCAGATGTTAACGGCTGAACCCCAAACTGGCCCCAAAACACTAACCCTCCGTTTGCGCGTTCTTGCGGAGGGTCAGCCGTCCCAAATGGGCGGATTTAGGAAATTTGGGGCAATAGGCAAAGACAAGCAGGGGGGCCTCTGAATTGAGAAGACGACACATAAAACAGACCTATTATACAGATACAGAAATCTTAATAGCATAGACATCCTTTATTTGTTCTATGTTTTGTCCTTCTTTTCTTGTCCCTTTCTTATTGTTTTCCTCTATGTTTTGTTCTCAGCTGACTTTTCATGCTGCATCAAAAGGAATGAAATATTTTTTCCAAGTACAAAGCTCACTTAGCTGATTGCTCCTTCTTGTGTTTCCAAAAAGGTGAAGGAAAAAGTAAATAAGACGGTCCTCCTTTTTACTGTAGACAAGCCATGATCTGCTTATCTGTTCTCCAGTTTTCACTTGTATGAAATAATAGTTTCATGAATCATGCCAGCAGACAGGATAGGAGAGCAGGAGGCGCGGTTACCAATCTACTTGCTCTGGAGAGCAGAGTTTGGTGCTTTTATATGTTGTCTTTAGTAGCAGAAAAAAGTCGCTAGATTTGATGCTAGGCACTGTTTTGAAATAAAAGTGCTAGAGGGGTCTGAAAAGTTGCTAAATATAGCAACAAAAGCGCTAAGTTGGCAACACTGCTCTACGCACCGTTTGTTTTCAAATGGTTTGCTGCTGTCTGTTTGGACCTTTCTGAACATGTGCAGCAAATGGACTGATCCAATGTAGTGGACACTGAAGGGGGGCTGATGGCATTTAAACAAAAGGATTTTTATCAAAAACATAATTAGTGTGCACAAATAAGGAATAGTTGTATTAACCGTACATGTAAACAGTTCTATTGCTGTCTATGCTGCCAGGAACTTGGGGCTGTAGGCAACTGCCTAGTGTTGCTAAACTTTAAATCCCCCCCAGCCCCCCCATCCAAAACCACATATCGGGCAGGGCAAGTGGACCATTCAGCCCTTAAATGGCGAGTGTGCATCTGTGCAGGCTACATCGCTGCATCAGTGCAGCGATTAAGGCCCCGTCCACACGAAGCCAAACCCTGGCCTAAACGCACAAATTTTTCACCAAACCAGCCTCTCATCCATACGAAGCCGGCGTTT
>NW_015152109.1:53518-55797 GCF_000732505.1 Cyprinodon variegatus | reverse complement strand
GTATAAATATTAGTGCACATGCCCAACATTTCGTCGCCTATTTTTGCTTTGGCACCACAGCGCCACTTATAGGCCTGGCCTACATTTTGCAGCGTTTTCATGCATTTGTGTGGACGATCACATTTATTTTACGTCTCCGTCTTTACGACAAACGTCCTGGAAAATATTAGCGTTTCGTGTTTGTTTTGACTTCGTGTGGACGGGGCCTAAGTGGCGGAGGAAACATATGCATCCAAATGCAAGTTCCCCTGATTTCCTGCAGCTTCATTACACTTACAATCAAAAGTTGGGGGAAAAAAAAAAAAAAAAAGTGACTTATCACCAAATGGGAGCTCCCCTTTGAAATTGTTTTATTTCACTGGATCGATTTATTTAAATAAATTTTGATCTCATGTTAACCTGGGTCAAAGAGCTACAGCCACGCTATACAGTGTCACTGTGTTGCCATAGGAACGACTGCTTGCCCTTTCTGTTGAAGGGAAGAGGCTGTCCCATTTATGTTTATATACCCCCCATTTACAATCCAGGCGCCCTCCACAGCTGTAAGGGAGACTTGATAGTTAAGCGTTAGTGGTTGGGGGGCGGTTTGGGATTCAGCCGAAGATGTTGCCCTTCCCCTACCTGTTGCTGTGTACTGCTGGTTAACTGGCTGATAGAAAGTCCCTACAACTATGTGGAACTAATATAGAAATGATTTCTCTTTAAACTTCAAACAATAACTCTTATTAGATAAAAAAAAAATCAATTATAACTTTAAGTTATTAATACCCTTTGTGTGTTACTGTGAGACTACTGGAAGGTGCTTATATGATAATATAAAATTTATTTCCTTTCAAATTTCCTACTTTGAATTAAATTCTCTTTGAACACATTTAAAAGAGTTTTATAAATTTTATAATCTATCACTTAACACTGTACGACTAGCTGTGTAAATGATTTAAGAAAATATCTAAGCTGCTTTTCAATGAATAAAGGCACAGATCTGTCTTTGTACCGGTGATGTCTGTGGGATTCTTCAGCTCAGGTCGCAACTTGTGTGAAATTATATCCGGGGTTTAGGAGTCTGCAACACCGAAGCACAGAGGGACACACACACGAGAGATAGAGAAGTCTGCGTCATTCCAGCCCGGTGTGCCTCCACCTTAAAGGATTAACCACAGCGTCACCTTCACCTGATCCCCGAGGCTCGATACTCTGAGACAAGAGGAGGAGGAGGTGAAAAATGAGCCCTGTTATTGGTAGGTTATGAACAGTGTCCCTTATTCACATTCCAAACACAAACCTTGTTATCTGATTTCATGCGATAGACCAACACAAAGTCATACAGCAATGGGAAGAGATGCACGCTTTTCTGTATATAAAGAAAATTAAAAAACTGGTGCAGTACATATAAAGACTTTTATTTGGAGGCTCTGAAATGCGACCCAGTCCAGATATTCATGGGTCACCTCATAGGAAAATGAAGCCAACCTTTGTGTCATCAGAGAGGTCTGATAGAGATTATTTGCAAAAACAAAGAAAGATGGTAATCTGGCCTAAGCCAGATTGATTCCCATCCACAATGAACCTTTTGCTCCACTGAATAGCAGAGTCTGCAGCTACACCAGAGCAGCCCTGTTTGTTTAGCTTCAGCCTTCCTCTTCTGGTTGACGTCATACAACTCATTTCTTTTCTTTGGTTTGAAACATATCCGTATTTGAGGCTAATGCATCTATTAGCTTCTGGCAAGATGTCATTTTTGGAGTTTGTGAATTCACAAATCTCACAACAATTCATCTTGCTTGACAGATCGCTACTTGAGTGCAAACCTGCCTACGGTCATAAACCTGATATGACGGTCAAATAAGATGATGGCTGTTTGAATAAGCAGTAAAAGGACACTAGAAGAACAGAGCTTTTTCAGTCAGAGTTTTGTCTAGATCCAGCAGATCCTTCACATCTATCAGCAGTTACAGCAACCTATGAGTTAGAACAACTTTCAATTCCCTCATGGGATTCATTATCTTTTAATTCAAATTAAACTCAGTTGAAGCCCCTTATTACTCTGGAGGAGCTGCAGAGTTTCCCAGTTTAACGTCACGTCTATAAGGGGTTTAAAATGTAATGTGGTTTTAAAAAAGAGCTGAAAGATGGCCGCTCACACTGAGCCTAGGGCCGTTTCTCAATATGCGTTCTTGAGCGTTCTCGTGTGCTCGTGTACTCGTGACACGTCATCAGCCTCAGCCCGAGTACCGTTCCAATTCTCGGGAACGCCAGATAGAGAACACACCAAATCCCCG
>NW_015152109.1:38104-52886 GCF_000732505.1 Cyprinodon variegatus | reverse complement strand
GGGAATAAATAGTTTTGACTGTTAAAGAAATGCTAAAGAACGTTGCATGTGATGACGTCATGAGTACGCTTCTGTTCCAATACACATACGTGCTTGCGTGCTTGCGTTCTCGTCAAGTCCGATCTTCCTGCGTTCTCGCCAAGAACGGACTTGACGAGAACGCGAGTACGTACTCGCGTTCTCGTGAATTGAGAAACGGCCTAGTTCTGCTGGAGATTTCTTCCCATCAAAAGGGAGATTTTCCTCCCCACTGTTGCTACAAACATGCTCGGTGTGAGGGATTGCCTTCGAGTCAACAAGTCGATGTAATCAACTGGTTTTCCTTAGATAGAAAACTTGAAATTAATTTGACTGTATGATCTGGTTGAACTGTAAAGTGCCTTGAGAAGACGTGTTGTGAATTGGAGCTATATAAATAAACTGAATTGAATTGAAAGGCACTCATGGAGTTTGACATAAATTCATTTTAAAAAGCTCAGTGTGCCTGAAAAGTAGCAGAACAAATTACTGCCAACATAAAATAAGGTAGGGGCAGCATTGGACACTATGAATCCATCTATAAGGTTTATCTTTGCATATTTTTTTTTGCTTGACCATGTTAGAACCTTCAGAAAAGTAAACTTCTTATCATCGATCCATAACTGGTACTTCTGTAATGATGAAAACAGTTGCTGTTTTTACCCCAAGCACGTCGAGCATCATCGATTGGCCGTCAGCCGCCTGCCTGCGTTCCTCTGCTATTCACTTCTCTCTTATTTTTGTTTTACCCTTTTGGCCTTGCTTTCAGGACTCTGGATGACAGGCATCCTAACTGCATCAGCAGCAGCAGCAGCAGTCAAGGGCGCTCTTTCACTCCAGTAACAAGCCAATTCACAGAGATCAGATACTAAATTAAATAGCGCTTTTATATCATCCAACTTTTCTATTGCTGGGTGACACCGTGTGGGTGAACATTACTTCGTGATGTTTTACTCAGCAGTGAGGAGGAAAAGGAAGAGGCAGTGAGTATTGTGCTGCATTGATGCCTTCGTATGCAGCGCTGAGGTGTGCTGGATGACTCATCCAAAGAGTCTTTCACCTCATCTGTCCTTCTCACAAACAACCCCTTCTGTAACCCTCCATCCCTTAGACTTTTTTCCTTTTCCTTACAGGGGAGCCAAGATGTACCCTGAAGGATGTGAGTGGGGTTAATTGAAGTGACTCATACATAGGAGGCTCCTTGTCCCTTACCATTAGCCCTGATTCTCTCTGGATGTATTGGTCCTTTGATAGGGGAGTTCATGAAAAACACAGAGGGGGGTAAATACTGGCAGAGCCTGCAATATTTCATTTTTCTTTGCAAGAGGAGCCCACTGTTCTCCTGTTTAATGGAAACAGGGCACTAAGAGAATTTTTTTTTTTCCAAACAAAGGCAGGTATCACTCTGGATGTGAGTGTTTGGTGGAGTGTCGGGTGGCATGATGCTCCGCAGGTCCTAAATACTTAATTTACTTCTCTGAAAACGCGGAAATAGGTCAGGGAGAGAACTGAAACGATGAGTGTGCTTGCTGAAAGAGAAGCATTACCTCCATCCCTTTTTCGACATTGTTAATATGCACTGTCAAAACTATTCACCCCCTTCAAACTACTTGTGTGCACTACATCTGCTATTGTTTGAGGGGATTATGCTTTTTTTTTTTTTTATCCAAGAGAAAGGTCGGCTCCCATTTGTATTTAGCCCCTTTTTACACCGAAATCCCAAAACAAAATCAGCTGCAATCAACAGAAAGAACAACCTCATCAGAAAGAAAATGGTGGAGAAATTTAAAGCAGGGAGTCTCATACACACAATACGCACCGACGTACTGGCACATAAATAATCAAAAGTTCAAAGTTCATGCAAACACAGGTTACTATTACAGCAATGTGAACAGCTTGATAACAACAACACAGGGTAGCTTTGGTTGAAATACATTAGAGTAACCTTCAGGTTGATGTCTGATTAATGGCATCACGTGAGTAACAGGTTTTACAAATGTTTTTTAAATTTAAATTTTTAGACTTGATTTAGCTCCCAGCGATTGTTTGCCTCAAAAACATGACTTTTTAAACCAAGGCTAACATGTTGGCAGAGTTGATTCATGATCACACCTGCCATCTTGTCAGCTGCCACCGGGGAAGCTGCAGGTTAAGTTAGTCTTAATTAGCAACAATTTAAATACGGACTGGCCAATGTGTTGATTATTTCTGTGGGTATTAATTTCTTACCACTTTCTATGACCACTACGATGTCCAGAGACATACTGGACGTGTTTATGATAGACAAAATGGCTTTCAGGGAGTGCAGGTTAACCTAGATCTATTTATTAATATGGCTTAAACTCAACATACAACATTTCACCCACACTGTTCAAAAAGGAGCTTTAAAAATAGACATATTTCTGATTCTGTGATGCAGGGTTCATGGGTGGTTCTAGACAGAACTGAAATACGAAATAAATTACTCATGAACATATGTGCAGGGGCAGAAACCTTTAAAGGACGGTCCCTTGGATCTATTTAATATTTTTTACATTCACAGTTTTATTTCAACAATGATTTAAAAATGAAGGTCTTGCACTTTAGCTTTAGCCATAAAGTATTGAGACAGGATCCCTGTTTCAGCGATGCTCTGACTGCAATTTTCTAGATGATAATCACTCTTAAAAAAAGCATGACATGCCGATTCCAATTTTTGTAAAATGGTAAACACTTGTGAATTGATAAAAACTTATTTTAATGGCACAAAATAAATACTTCCATAATCTCAATATAAATTTCTAAAATATAGATGTATAGCACTCTAGTAGTGGCTGATGTTAGACCTTTGCAGACGAGGATAATGCCCCATTTTTACACTACCTCTTTGAAACCGATCCGTGCTGAGTTCCGACCAAGCTTGGATCGGTTAACCATACCGAGCTTGGTTCTTACAAACATTTCCACGTCCACGATTCAACAGCTCTAAAGGCGAAAATTAGGCAAACAGAAATGGAGGCGCCCATAACATTCAGGAACGTATGTTCCTGGATAGCGTCCTCCTCCCAAATTTTAATGAGAGCCTCGGTCTCAGCATCATCCCAGGTCGCGCCTCGCTCTTTTGATGCCGTTTATTGTTAATAGGCTGACAAGAAATTTGTGTTGTAAACAGGTGAAGAAATCTGTGAATTACAAATACATGCAGGAAAACCTACGAAATGAGTCAGCTGACTGTAAATAGGAGACGATGTGGTCTGCTCATGCGCTCTTTGCTATCAGAGAACTGAGCCACAACTGAACTAGTACTAGTGCTGTTGAACTAGTACTAGATTGAGCCTGGTTCGGTTATGTCTGGTACGGTCCAGTTCAGTTGTATTCCTTTTACACTCAGCAGGTATCTTGGTTACCGTACTCAGACTGTTCTTGGCGCGGTTTCAAAAGGGAAGAGTAAATGGGGGTTTAGATTGGTGGTTAAGATCAGTTTCAAGTATCGCCTGATCAACAATCTCCTAAAAAAGAACATCAGGGCAGATAAATCAGGGCCCCACAACTCTGGAATGGCCTCCCAGAGTCCCTTAGGGTCCCACAGAGTGTGGAGGCGTTCAAGAAAGGCCTCAAGACATTTTTATTTAAAATGGCCTTTGAACATTAGTTAGTATTTTATCTGTGTGGTTTTATGGTTATTTTACTGTTTTGTTTTTACTACGTATGTTATTTTATTGTAATGTCTCATTTTAACTATGTATGCTGTTTTTATTGTACAGTTTTGTTTTAACTATGAATTTTGTAGCACTTTGAGATTTTTTTTAAAATGTAAAGTGCAATACAAATAAAATGTATTATTATTATTATTATTAAATTGGTGCAGCCCTTTATCTCCACAATCGGCTCTTTGATTCTGTGGCCCATTTAACTTTTCAAAAGATTAACTGAAGATGTGCAATAACTTGGTGTTCTGCTGTTTTTTTTTTAGGATGGTATGTTATTTTCTTTTTATTGGATGTGTTATAAGTGTGTATGTAGCCTATGTGCACATCCCTAGATGGTATTTTTTTTTATTTTTTACATGTATTTACTGTTTCTAATGGCTACTGCATATACACTGCACACTTCTCAGTACACGTTTTCCCCTAGGGGACAATAAAGTATATTCTATTCTGTTATATTCTATTCTGTTATATTCTATTCTATTCTATTCTGAAGCGCTGTTTTTGTGAAATTTGGTCTAGAACTGCTACTGGTAGGGTTTAAACTAGAGGGTTGAATGTGGCCTTGTTTTTACAAATATCTTTATATCTTCCAAATCTACTGGTCCAAACTGGTCTGTTGTCGCAGACCAGTTTGGACCACACTGATTTCCAAAGTTGGGTTAATGGATCTTTCATTTAATTTCATTACAGAAATTAAACTTAACAACAACAAAATTAGCTATTTTTACTTGTTTAAAGATATTAAAACATCTCATAATTGGATAAAGTGGTTGTTAATGCTGGTTTTATCAGTATTATACGCATGATATAGTGTTTTATTTATTTATTTATTTATTTTTTTGTAGATTTATATTGTACTTCAACCAATAGCTTGGATAATGAAACAATTCTGGTACTATTTTGTGTATCTGAGGCCAAAAGAACCTCCACAGTCTTTTGTTCCAAAACATAAAGGGAGACTTTTTTTCCTTTTGTACAGTGCAGTGTTGCCAGTTGCTTTCTGGGGTGCTAAATCTTAAAGTTACAGGTCTATTGCCTAAAAGTTACACAGTGTTGCTTTAATAATTCAGCAAATTAAGTCTACATGTATCTTTTTTGCTTTTTTGCAAAGAAAAATTGCCCTTATGCATGTTGGCAACCTGCCCCTGTATACGACCTGAAATACAGAGTAAATGAAAGTGAGGGAGAATAAAAGAAAAAAAAGGGAAAAAAGGGGAAAAAAAAAAAAAAAAAAAAAGTGAGGGAGAATAAAAGAAAAAAAAGGGAAAAGCAGCTTTGAAATTCACTTGAAAAAGTATAATTCAACTGCAAACCGACCAAGATAGAGCCATTCAGGCTAAAATGATGGGCTGGGCAAAGAGAGCGTTAATCATAGAGACAGGCAAATGTGGATCAATAAAGTATTGACTCAGGGAGGCTAAACATAAAAAGCTCTCTAAACTTTTAAGAGCGTAATCTGTAAAAACATTTTCTTTGCACTTCATAATTTTTCATTGCTTTGCTTTGCTCTTTTACTCTTTTTACAACAAATCCTAATAAAATAGATCAAATGTGCTGCTCCAGTGTCAAAACATGGTAGAAGTTCAGCAAGCAAGTATTTAATCAAGGCAATGCTTTATGTTTTATTTCTCTTAAGTTATCCTTTTTTAAATTGTGTTGCACATTACAGATTAAATCCATTTACCGTCTGTTTGGATTGCATGGTGATTCCTTCTGTGAGACAAATGTTGAACCTTAGGACAGCAGACAAAGTTCAGAAACCATTTCATTAGTACTTTGTTGTTGTAGTTACTTTGGGACTTCATATTGGTGTTTTAGAATACCATACTTGAGGTACCTGCTTTTCATCCTGTCGATTTCAACATTTTAAGCTCTGGTTATTGTTTTTTTTTGTGTCTGTCTAAACTATACAGAGCAACTCCTCCCCCTCCTGCCTGGATAGTTCAACCCTGGTTCTTGTAGACACCCACCTTGAATATATCTGCTCCTTTCAGTATCATTGTTACATCTATTTCTCTCTCGTTTACATAAGTATACCTACCCGGCATCCCTTGTAATGCTCTGTAAAATGCAGCTTGAGTTTGCATTATTTGTCTGCAAAACTAAAACTTGTTGACAGTTCCTGCATTTGTGATAGTAGGACAAAGCATGCTTCCCAAATAACAAAAGTATGGATGTTTGATGATCCAAAGAAGCAGCATTTCTAACCAATAACTTTAAAGATTAGATTTTCATCTTTGCCACTCATTTAGCCATGTAGTAATGGCTAGTAAAAAGTCCAATTAAGTGTTAAACCGATAACGAGAGCCAAAAGTGTATTCAACTATTGTCAATAAAAAGTTCTACTGGATTCACTTTGTATTAGTCTTTTTCCTGCTTCACAAAGGTAGGCAGCAGCTTGAAAAAGCCATTATAGAAATTACTTTACATCCAAGTAGTATGCAGTTCTTCATATATACACACACATCAATTTCAAACATATGGTATCGGTATCTGCCAATTCTGCACAGCCAGGTAACGGGTATCGGTATCGGGGCCAAAAAATGGCATGGGCGCAACACTAGTTCTACGTCTTGTAAATCCTGGGGAAACAAAAAGTCAAGGCTTGCTGAAATGTAAAAAAAATAATAATACATTTAAAACATATTAGCTTAATTTGAGTTGATTTTATATTTATTTAAAATAGTATCCTAACAGATCTGTGGGAGTTCATTTATTTAAAGGCTCCCATTCATCTTTACTAGAGGTGCAGAAAAACTAAATCACATTTTAGAGATGCTGACAAAATGAATGATGCAGCTTTGAAGAAGAGGGCTCAGAGATTATTGATCAGGGAAATTTGCTTGCTGTGGGAAGCTAAATGAGAAATCTATCCTGTTTAATTCTTTCGATTGTTTTGTGTGCTTACCGGTGCACCAGTTGAAATGTAAAACCCTGTGGTGTCCTTGGGCTGGTGCAGGAAACACAAAAGGCAGCGGCTGCTGCCTTGGATGCTATTAGCATAATGTCTTTCTGATGCTAATGGGAAGTGCCTTGGACTGACCGCTGCAGCTCACACGACCCACAGCCGGGATGTGCTTACATGGCTGCGGATCGCTCTTCTCTCCACCCCATTGTGTCTGCTGCCTGTTTTTCCTTTTGGCTCAGTGACACTCATTCACCTTCTCAGTGAGGGTCAGGAGGCAGACCCCCTATTCCTTCTGTCGACCAGGTCACCATGGTAACACCACTCCCATACTGCATCTCTACTCCTGGGACAATACCTTTTGCTCTCATGTCTATTTGCTGGAGTGTTAAATGTTAAAAGTGTGTCTGTTTGCTGTGGTAATCAGCCCAGCTTGGAAGTATGAAGGCTTTCACAGCACTACACTTCAAAATCGTGACATGCACAACTTATAATAATGATCTGTGGATGCCAGACCCATTGTGATTAGACCCAGTTAGCCTTTCCTTCATTGCACTATTTGCCTGCACTGTTTTTCTATTATAATAATAATGTCTTATATTATTTTGAGCTGCTAAAAATATTTTTTTGTACCCTTGAGAACCAATGACAAAGACATCTGATTCTGAATAATTCTGATAGGGTTTGTTGAGGATTTTTAGAATAAGGTTCTGTTTAATGTTTCTGAACATGCAATATGTTCAGGTTCTTTCATTTCAGTCAACTCAACTTTTCACAGAACTAAGAAATTTAGAAAATATTTCATACATAAGAAAATCACAATAGAAAAGGCCATGCAGATTAATTTGGAATAATGTTTCATTAAATATTTTTTCTTACCTATAAAGAAATGAAGGAAGGAAATGGTGCACCACTGATGATCTTCTAGCATGGCACACATATTTAGAATTAAGAATGAGTTGCTCTGTTAGAGTACATGTAAAAAAAGTTGCACAGTGGTATGAAAGAGTATTCAGAATAATGGGAAACTTCCTATTTTTTAGACTGATTTTGGTTAAGAAAAATCAGCTGCGTTTTCATTTGCAATGTGCTTACTTTGAAAATGCAAAGTTTCTCAATTGCTGTATTTCCATTAGATAACAAATAGAACAAAAATAGCAGGGGAATATGTTTTTTACATGATAACCCTGAAAACAACATGGCAGTAATTGATGTAAACAAATGAGATAAATCCACGTTTCCTTCACAGCTCTAGTGCTCATCTTCGCAAGCTAAATGTAAAGAAAAAATTGTCTTCTCATGAATCCAAATATGGCAAGCCATAATCCTCCAACTACTTCAAGACTTCATCTTTTTACATGGAAGTGAGGTTCAGCTGTAGATCAAGCAACAGGTTTGACCTGGGACACATGAAAGGTGGGGTCAATTCTCATAGAATGAAGAAGCTGGAGGCATATGGCCACTGGGTTCACCACCTTGGCAATGGGGAACAGCTAGATGAACCGAGGTGCCAGCTTCCTGCTTTCCACCCTCAGGGGCAGGTCCTTGCTGGAGAGTCAAACCTTCTTACCCTCCCTGTAAACAGGTGCCGGTGGTTAGTGGTCTTGGTTTGGCTTTCTGATGCAGGACACAAAGCTCTCCTAACCTTCCTCCAGGCTTGCTTGCACCTCGAAGCGGAAAACTGGGCTGACGGAACCTCAGAATCCTTCACCTGAATGGTGAACACCGGTGGCTGAAAACCATAAACACGAAGAGAGCCCAGTGGCGCTAGAAAGAGCAGAGTTAATGGTGTGTTCAATCCATGGTAATTGGCTGGACTATCTTGTTGGATCAGACTCACAGATTACACAAAGTTTGGTCTCCATCTCTTGGTTGGCCCTCTCTTTATGGCAGTCCGTCTGAGGATGGAATGGACGATAGCGAAACCAAATGGACCATTTTGGAAAACCTGTCGATATTAGTAAGAATATAGTTGTTATAGTATTGCCTTTGGGATTGGGTAAACCAGTGATAAAATCCATAGCAAAGTTAGACCAGGGTCGGTGGCCAGCTGCCACAAACTCCTGTACATTGGAGGACAGAGAAGGCAACCAGAGTTATGCTTGAATAACCCTGATTGTTCTGGTTACACTAGGATGGCAAAATCAAGGAGAACCATGGCAGAATTAATGGCAGGAGTCCGAAAACAGTTCAGTCAAGCAGATCAGAATGAGGACAGGCAGGCTCAGAGGTCTAGAGATAGAACGGGTCACGATCAGGCAAACAGAAAACACTGATAGCTTTCCTGTTCTACTTAAATTGCAGTGCCCATAAAATCTGTAATACTCCCTGCATGAATTATCATAAAGCCATTTACATGCATAAATCAAGCGGAACACTATGGCGATAGCTGTACTGCTCCACATGTGAAAGCAAGATAAGTTGGGCTCTTTTTGGCATCAAGATAATTATTGTTATTGCCACATCACCAGACAGTACACTGTTAAAAAACAAAAACAAAACACAGGTACACTAGCAAAGTTCTCAACAGCTGCGCAAAATAATCTGGCACTGATGGCTGGTCTGAAGGCTGGTTAAATAAAGGCTGAAGCAGGTGGATCAGATGAGCGGTAATGAGAACTGTGCGGATATAAGCAGGTGAATGGAATGAGTAATCAGACCAGCCATCAGTGCCAAGATCATGACAACAAGGCCTTGTTTAGCCTGAGGAGTTTTACCTGTTTAAGTGCCATACCAAAGAAGCAAAGGAATGCCTATTTAAAACTGAACTTAAGGACTAAACTTTAGGCGGTGTGGTGTGCCCAGTGGGACTCTGAATTGGGTTTTGTGGACTGGAAGGAACTGGATGCTGGTCTCCAACCAAGCTTTCCACACAGTCTTCCCATACCAGTCTCAACTGTGTGCAACTACTTTAATTAAAAATGTACTGCCATAACTTTCTATGAAATAACGACTTTGACAGGTAGTATGTGTTTCTCAGAAGCTGATAAGTAGTGTTTCCAGTTCTCTCCTGCAACTAATCACTAGCTTCTTTATAAAGAAGCACATAAGGTAAGCATGACCTTGGAATAAAGATTTCAATGAATGTGTTTGTATAAACTATCATTTTTGAGATTTTTTTTAAACCAAGACTATCAATTCACTTTGTTCCTGTTTTTCTCTAGCTGTAGCCTTTAGATTTGGTCTCTTCCCACAGAGGAGTTGGCTTTTCTCAGTTCACTATTTGATATTAAAGAGCAAAGAAGTTATAAAGCTATTTGGAGCTCACCATCCAATATGGCTGCCATGTCCACTGTTTGGAGCTGCTTTAAGATGTTAGCAGTTTGATTTGGTCTTGGCCCCTTTAGAACAAGCCTTTAGCTTCAGCCTCAGTCAGCTTAAGTCAGACACAAAGAAAACTATCTATTGGCGGGAAGATCTTAATTGCTAATCATCTTTCAGCAGAAAAAAGAAAAATCTTTTTAATTGCTTTAATCAGTCCCAAACAAAACATAAGGATCTTACAAAGAGCACAGATATAACACCTTCTTGGTTTGACATAGCTCCATAATTGGATGATGAAGACAGTAAATGAAAACCATAAATTAGCTCAATCATGTCTGCTGCACGTGCGACTCAGAGCCACTAGCAGCAGCGACTGAATCACCGACCTTTGAAAAAGAGGCACAGATGGCACTTAATAGATGGAAAACGGTATTTGCATCTGTGCTTTGTGAATCCCAATGCTGGCATGTTTGCTTTACTCTATTCCGCCTCTATCTTCCGTACCATGTCTTGGTTTACTGTTTTCATCCACGACCAGGGCTGTTTGCTTAAAGGCAGGAAGAATAGGAATGAGGAATGCAAAAAGAGAGGAGAAAAGGGGCGAGGACGGGGGGGTTTAATTATCTGAGACAGGTCTGCCCCTTTTCTTTGGTCGTTAAATGCTAACATTAAAGATGACAATGAGAATAATATATGTGCGAAAGTCTGTGAGTGTGTTGTTTTTCCCCTATGAGTGCTAATGGGAAGCACAACAAAGAGGAGGTGGAGCAGCAGTGCTGAGTCTTTCTTTCACACTGGGATGTTTTAAACTTGGCTCATGAAAAGAGGAAATTAAACACTTTTATCACTTACTGACAATGTTTCATTACATTCATAATTATGATTAAATCTAACTTCATGAAACCTGTTTTTGATGGAGCATGAGTGATTTAAACATTTAAGTTCCTTCCATGGGAAGACGACCTGCAGAGATTCCCATGTTTCCCCAGCAGTTCTAATGGTAAAGATTGCCTGAGGGTGTTTGTTGCCTGAGGCTGGGATTATTTCCTCCTATTTTGGAGCTCTTTTTTCTGTCACTTATCCCATTAAATTGTGCAGAAAGTCAACTGTATTTACAGAAGGCTTTGTTTAGGAAAAAACACACTTGTGGCTAAAGACATCAATATGGTCTCTATGAAATGAAGGCAACAGGCATAATGTCCAATTTTTTGAAAGGGCTGAACCAAATGGAGTGTGATCATTACTAATGTTATAACAATGTTTTTTCTTCTTCGACATGTGACTTGTTTTAGTGCAACTTTAATTCAATTTAAGTAAGCATGTATAGTTAAAATTGTATAGGGTTTCTGCCTATACTTTAGTTCTCAATATAATGCTTATACCACTTAAATAGCAATATTTTTGGCTGAATTGCAACAGTTTTTTTTATGCATTTAAACATCATGCATTATGAAACCTTTTTCCTACTGGTGCAGAACCCTGTTGTTTCAAATGTATATATTTTGGACCCATCAAAATGTATGAAATGTTATTTATAACATTATACATAATCCAGTCATCATCTTGGAGCTGATGACTGGTCTGATTACTAATTTCTCTAACCTGCTTAGTTCTGCCCAGTTCTCATTACCAGTCTTCATCAGAGTTCTCTAGCATTCCTTTGGTTTCTGATTGCCTTATCCTGACCTGTTCTCTGTTTGGACCTCTGAACTGCCTGTCCCCGTTCCAATCCGTATGCCTGATCTGTCTTTGGATTTGTGCTGGATTTCTTCCTCTCTGTTCATAGAACCTGGAACTGTTACCCGATTCTGTTCTGGATTTCCCTTCGGCACCTCTTTGGACCACTGATCTCCTGGCACTGACTACCGAGCACCTTCTCGGCACCGGCTTTGGCCTCTAGATTATCCTGCCTCCCTTCATCTGCTCGGTTTTGATCTCCTGCCTGTGGCGCAATCTCCTGGAGACCAGCGTCTAGGACTCTTGGGATGGCATCTGCCATAACTCATTGGCAGCCTATTGGCTGGAACCTGCCTCTGTCATGATGCTTTTAAGGGATCTGACCCACATGCAGAAAACCACTCAGAGTACCAAGGGAAAGTTTAACAGGTTTATTGATGAGTACAAAAGGAGGTGGAATCTTGAACTCAGAGAGAGCTGATGAACCGGAACTAGAAATGGAAGGGAAGTTCACAGCGGTTAGTTCAATATTCGTAGTAAACTGAATAGAGTTCTTGAGCATGGAGGAAAAAGGGACTCACGTAGGAGGGGATCTCAGTCAAAGCCTTGAATGCAGAATGTGTGAGTTTTTCAGAGAGAGAGCAACTCGTTGGAGGGCGGACAGGTTGGTGGAGTTGGACCCTGAGGAGTATGAGAGCGGACTGCCACTTGGATTTCTGACGGTACTTGAACTGATAGTGTGGAAATTTTCCCCAGCTCAGTGTAAACACAAAATATCCTTCCTGGGGGAGAAGGCCAAAACTTCCAGACTCAGCTAATCATGGCTTGGCTAGAGTACCCAAAACTGGCAAACACTCTGGTGTCGAGGTAGTGGCAGTACACGGCTCAAATACTCCCCAGTAATGAACCAATGAGCCGCAGGTGTGCAGGAGGACCAATGAGGACAAGGCGCCACCTGGTGGTGGAGGGACAGACAAACACATAACAACCCACACAAACTTGATTCCTAACAGCCTCATCATCTGAGCCCGAAGTGAACTACAAGACCAGGTTAGTGACTCACACGTCAGTGACAATCAAGCTTATACCTAAAAACAAAGAGAATCTCACCTTATTATATTTTAGCATTTGTCAATTCAACATTTTAGCTGTATTCAATATAACATTAGGTTGTAAAAAATGTTGAGAACATCAACAAGTCCCTATTTTTTTCCCAGATTTGGCTTTGAGAGAATTTTGAGGATTTTTTTTTTCTTTTTTCTGCATCTAGAGTTTAATGTGACATAGCAGGCCTCCTCCTCCATGATAATGATAACATTTCCACAGTGGCTGGGTGCATATTAAATGCAGGAATTTGTTTTCTTCCTTTCACAATGCTTCATTAGTCTAACTGGTTTTGTCTCCAAAACAATAAAACAATTCCTTAACATATTTTCCCTTCTTAATAAAACTAATTAAACAGCAGTTTTTTTTAATACCATGTATTTTACACTGGACTGATAACAGACTATTTTACCACTGTCTACATAAATGGCAACATATATAATTTATTTATTATTTGAAGTTATATGTTAAAATGTGTCATAATACTGAATGAAAAGAAAAATTTAAACATGGGCCTGTGAATTGGACAGGCTTGGTCCCAAATGGTGAAGTGAAAACATAATTTACTTGTTGAATATTTTTGCACAGAGTCAGCTGCTGCTCATAAGCTATGCGGTCCTGAGGGTGCCTCCATTATCCCTAAGGACACATACAAACACTCGCACAGCAGCCTCTATAAAACCCGTTGCCACGCCCAGCCTTTGTTTCGCCATTTGGCAACAACTTCTGTTCCCTGATGTGAACCCTACGGAGGTCACTGCATAAATGCCAATCAGGCCTCTGCCCCTCCCCGACTCACACATACAACACAAAACAGCAAATGAAAGGTGACCCGGCCATATGCACATCACACAAAATCCAACCCACAAAAAAATCTGACTGTGCAGCGGAGGAATAGATCAAGAAGCTCGCAAGATGTTAACAAAAAACAGGAAAACATAACCCTAATATTAGAGAAGATTAAGACATAAACACAATGGGCTCAGGATTATAAAGAAATTAAAAGTTAGGTTACCCCATTTTTTTTTTTTTGTCTTTATAGTTGATGGTGAGTAAAAAGATTAAATAATAATAATCAAAAACGTTCAATGAAGCATTGGAGAAATAAAAAAGAACAGGCTTAACAGCTTAAACCAGCGAAGGAGACGGAACTGAGATAGGTAGAGGGAATGAGCAGGAGCAAAGAAAAAACAGAGATATAATACAAAATAAAAACACAAGAGTGATGATAAGAACCTTATCTACAATAAATACCAGCAACTAGAAAAAAAGGAGTAAATAAAGGAACCCAACACCCCCCTAGAACCCAAGTATACCAAAACTAGGTATACTACAAGAACATATTTTCCAGTACACTGAATATATGCTTGCTAAAAACATACTTTTTTGGACTAAGCTGGGCCCTTTTAAGTTTACATTGAAGTATACTTAAAGTAGTCACTTAGATATACTTTAAGTTTAATAATAAATCAACTTAAAATTCTGCCTATTCTTAATAAAAGTACATTTAGAAATGTACTAAAATTAATAATTTAGTTGACTTGATGTTATATTTGAGCTCTGAGGCCAATTCTTGGTATACCTGGCGGACTGATTTAAGTATGCTTCCATATGTACATTAATAGGCTAAAAGTACACTTGGAAGTAAACTTAAAGTATACATGGAAAACCTTTCTTTAAAGTAAACCTAAAATGGGCCAATTTATATTTTTTAATAGACTTCTAGTATACTTGCATCAACTTGGAATATACTCTTTGGTATACTGGAGTATATGTGGAAATATGAACTTAAAGTATTCCTAATTTTGGTAAGTATGATTATAATGTCTTATAACCGCATAAAAACACTGTAAATGATCTATAAATAAGTAAAAGTGTCTTAAAATCATTCCTCAGTTGATGCCTTTAAAGTAAGATTATTAGTATTCTGCACTGAAATAAAATAATTTAGTTGTTTTTCTCATTTTGAACGTAATTCTTTTTATTGTATTGACAAACATCTTACTTCTCTGCTCAAATCAAGGAAAACTATTTCAGGAAAAAAAGTACTGAATTGCTACTTATTTAAGTTTAAGTTTCATATATTTAAGTATAGTTGCATATACTACGTTTTTAGTGAGTTCAT
>NW_015152109.1:26231-36333 GCF_000732505.1 Cyprinodon variegatus | reverse complement strand
CTCTCTCTTTTTAGTGAATATGTAGAAAAAGTATAGTAAAGACATTAAAGTACTGTAAAACATTTTAAAATGATTGGGAAAAGTCATGCATGATTTAAATGCATACACACGACCATGGTTTCCCTTAACCCTGGTTCTCAGGGTCCACTGACCATCATGTTTAGGTATTCCCCTGCCTCCCCACATCTGACCGAATGAAAGAAATCAAAAGGCTTTTGCAGCATTTGATAGCTGCAGAAGAGATAATGCAATCATTTGAATCAGGTGTACTTGAGTAGAGACACATGTAAAACATGAAGGACAGTGGGCTCTGAGGACCTGGGTTAAGAAACCCTGCCCTAGACAAAATAAAACAAGTTTTATAGACTGTACAAGCACAAAAGGAAGACGTAGAGAAGTGGGATATGTTTTTCGAAGTCTGTTTGTGTGTGACCATTTCGTCCCTGGCTTCTGATTGCAGCATGTATGAGCTCTTCTCATATCCAACATTAATCTGCTCATCATTGCACTCAAAGTTCTACTGCTTTGTTTGCTATGTGATTCTGGGACCAGATTTACCTTTCATCACTTTTCTCTTCATGCCAGTTGTACTGACAGCAATTACTGCTCCTCTGTCTAGTTTGATTCTTTTCCATCTTTCTTCTCTAATTTATGATGGTACAAGCTGCCAATCACAGAAAATACTGATGATTAAATGCAGGTTTAAGATTCTACAGAGCAGTTTAATGACCAGTACCGTGATTTTGAAATGAACAATTAGCAGGGATTCTCCCCGAATGGCATGGATAGGTCTATGTTTGTCTATCTCAGGTTTGCCTGAGGTTGTCCTGCGACTTAAGGGTCGCATATTGAAATTCCCAACCTCAGTTGTTTTATATTGATTTGCAATGGTAAAGTGTTGATTTTGTTTAGAGGACCAGGTTGTCATAAAACAGGACAGATGGATCCAGTATTCAAAGTGAGACAGCCAGTAGGAAATTTCAAAATGCTTATTAAAACAAAAACATAAACTGACAGAAAGAAAAGAAGCACAGTGCTGTGGACCTCAACGGCTGCAGAAGGGGGGCGGGTACCGCCCAATCACCAACATTCTGGAGGGAGAAACATAGGTAAGTGACCACGATCATCTGGTAGGAGATGATTATCCAAGTGAGTCACTTCCCTGGTTTAACAGTTCAGTCCATCCTCAATTATAAGCAGGATAAGCACTCCTAATGAGATGCGGCTCTGAGCCGTCCAGGGCATCCTCAATGCAGCAACCCCAGTGAACAGGGAGGAACCCAGATCCAGGACAGGGATTCAGATCAGACTGGAGTAGTTCTGGAATCCAGGAGTCCGCAGTCCGGTCAGGGGTTCCGATCCTCACAGGAACGACAGAAGGTGAAGGCAGGTTAAGGGTCAAGACAGACACAGGTCCAGAAGCGTGCCCAGACAGACATGCACAGATGCAGACAGTCGGATTCCAGCAGGAGTCCAACCGTGGTTCAGGTGAACATATCAGACGGGGACAGACAGGGCCAGTGGGTGAGAGGCAACGGAATCAGGAAATCAGAATCACTAAGAAACGCTGAAATGCTCTCACCACTGGTTAGGGAATATTTTCGATTGAAGAAAAGGGCTCAAGAATAATCTCCTACTGGAAACGGGGACATGACCCTTGGAAATAACCAAAGCTAATGAAACCGACAGACAGGACACAAACAGAAGGCAAACAATGGTCTGGCCACGATAGCTGGGCTGAACCGAATATACAGCAGAAACTACAGTGGAAGGGATCAGAAATGATGGGAGAACGGGCAGAATAAAGCAGGTGAATGACATGAACAATCAAGGTGAGCTATCAAGGCAGATCATGAAGTTCCTGTTGTGTCAGTACCCTTCCCTCTGTCAGCGTGCCCCAGGGCAGCTGTGGCTACAATGTATCAGATAGTATGGGATTATCACCACTCTTATACTGTTAGCTTAGCTATAGTTGTCCATAAATTCTAATAAACTTTAACACAAGAGTTTGGTGGCAACTTTTATCATTATAACTTAGTGTTAAATAGATTCAACAATTATCAGGGTTGAAGTTAAAATACAAAGTGTTTTGTTCCAACTCTCTCACAGTGTTAACTCTTTAAGTCTTTCAAATATGTAAGTTTGAAATATGACAATATAGACACGTTAAAAGTGATTAATAAAATCCCTAGGAGTTGAATTAACACTTCCAATTAAGACAAATGTTTCAGTCCTCTTCTCACTCACAGTTAGCTAAACACACACTTAGGCTGAAAGTCCTTGGCAGGAATTTATAGGGTAACAAAGGAGCCCTCTGAAAGGACTCAGAACCTTTGTCAACACAGGCCCTGATCTACAAAGAGTGGACTTGAAAGGTATAAACTAGACTGACATAAACATCATTTGAGGAAAAAGGACTGATAAAGGAACCCCAAAACGTCAAGCACTCATGGATCATGACAGGTTAACTCTGTGTTGTAGTCTAAGAAGTTCTTTACTGTATTGTCATGATGATGAATGTGTGATTACTCATATGGAAGTGCTTTGCCCTGCCTTAGCACTGCCTTTCATTATTGTCCCAAAAAAACATTTCAACCTGGAGAGACACACACAGAAAGGTTGCAATAAGAACGCTCTATTGACATGAAACAAATATAAGAGTCTTTGGAGCTCAGACATTGATATTAAATGCAGTTGATCTGTGGGAGTGGGTAGATCTAGGTTATAAACAGAGTCTGAAACAGGTGGTAAAATAGAGTTTGTAGAATGAAGTGAATCATAGGTAGTCCAGTGAGGTGAAGAGGTGGAGGAGGGTTGGTCTTTGGCTAGAGAGCAAGAGCATCCATCAATTTGGACCAAAGACTAGAGCAGGGGTGATTGAAGAGGCGATTGGTGGCCAGGTAGGAGTCTTTAGTTTAAAAGAAGCATCAAAAAAGCAATTGCAACCAAGTGGCTATGATATATTAGATGTGTGCTTGTTGTACTTAATCATTTAACAAGATATCAACAATTGATATAAAAAAAAATATTATTGGATATCCATCTGTCCTTAGTGCTTAACAGTCAAAACCATTTTGCTAACTGCATGAGCAAACCCCCTCACTTCAGTGTTCATGGATGTCTTTAAATCACTCGACCCTGCAGAGCTTAAGCCTCATGTCTCTAAAACAGTTACATAACTCCCTTTGACTCCAAGCTGGACGACCCGTTTGCTTCTAAACACTTATTTCAAATATAATGCCAGTGTTTAGCTGGAGAAACAATTAATCTGGTATTAAGATGTGTTGTTTCCCTAAAGATATATATTTTTTCATTTTGGCTTAGAATAACTACTGGCTTCAATTGGACATGAGAGAAAGGCTATAAAGATAGGGGCATTAATCTTTTAGGATTATTTCATGTAAGATTTACCATTTTCACTTCTCAACGCCGGGAGCTAACACTTTCCACAGAGAAAGCACTCACTCTGCTTCATAAATAAGTTACATGTCTGCAGGTTTGTGGGTTCAAAATGGTTTAAGGGACATCAACGTTTCGCAGTTCCTGAATATATGACTGTGAAAGTGTCTCCTGGAGTTCGAGAGAAAAAGATTACTGAATTTGAAGCAGTAGAGAAAAGTAGAAACACCTGCTCCCAGTCATGGTGCATGCCTGAAGAATCCTTTCAGACATGGGCGAAAGTGGGCCTATGTGCCTCCCAGGCCTGCAGCACCACATTTACACAAATTGTAAACTACAAGAATTTTAACACACACACACACACACACATGCCCCCCACACACACACTAACATCTGTGGTCATGCTTTTATGGCTGTTGCCTTTCTGACTGATGAAATTACAGCGGAAGGCATTTGTAATTGTCTTGTTAGTCCCCCTCCAGTCCCCAGAGACTTTCAGCAGGTGGAGGTGGATGCGTGTCATGGATGGAAAGCAATGGTTTATTTTTAAATGTGCAGTCATGAGCCGGCCAAATTTAGATTGGCAGCCAACTGCTTACTTTCCTACAGCATCAGCGCTATGTTTGCTCAGAGCAGACATGTTGAGGTAAAATTAGAGAGGTGGTTGGGGGTCAGATAGGTTCATAGGAGCAGATCAAACAAAAACTGTATTAAAGAATAATTACTTTCTTTGAAAAAAAAATTTATACAATATTTAGAAATAATCACATGAGATTTAGTGTATTGGTAGATCTGCTCAGCAACGTCCTGCTTTAGAGCCATTAACTAAAAATGCACAAACTTTATCTGCATTGGCTTTAAACTTTAAAACATTAAATTTCCTTTTTTTTGCTACTGGTGTAATTTGAATGTTATCATCAACACCTCCTTCAAAGAGAATTATCTAAGATGTATTTAAAACGAATGCACACCTCTTTTCACATTTTTGTTTACATTACAACCACAGTCCTTTCATTTTATTGGGATTTTCTGTGGTAGACCAACATAAAGACCTACAGACCCACACATAGGCTTTCACCTGTGTGTAATTTAAGCTCAGTATAGATTAAACTATTCTCTCAAGTCTAAAAGGTTTGTCAGAGAACATGTATCAACAAACAGTATAATGAAGACAGATGAACACATCAGACAGGTTAGAAGGAAAGAGATGGAGGAGTTTAAAGCAGCATTAGGCTATAAAACAAAATCTCAGGATTCCACCCATCATCAAAAAATGGCAAGAGTACAACACAGCTGTAAATCTGCCAAGATCTATCTGTCCACCTAAGGTGACATCCATGGCAAAGAAAGCATTTTTCAGAAAAGCAGCTTAAATGGTCCCTGGCAGGAAACTCCACAGATAACAGTGATTGTAGTAGTTACTGTGATTGTGTTAATGTAAGGCAATCCACTGTTTCTTAAAATTATATATTACAGTTGCAAGAAATGTCAGTGCTCCAGCTGAATGAAAATGGGGGAACTTTTTACCTTAAAAGCTCTTGCAACATGTGCTGTCCATGGTGCTGAAATATTATACCCATTGATATTCCCATACAGGCTGTGACTGGGGTTTAAGAAATAGATGGTTAGTACCTAAGATAAACTTAAAACTTTAAAAGCTAATTCTTTTGAGATGTTATGTTTTTTTTATACAATTTTTATAATGCAAAGAAAAAAAATTACTATTAGTATGATTCTTTTATCGGATCGCGTTTCATACAAAAATATATTATATTTTTGATATTATTTATGTCGACATTTTAATGTCAATATCGATGGCTTTCACTTTGAATTGACTGGTTAAGTGCAGACATGTACTTTTTATATTTAAATCTAAGCTGTGCCTCTTTTTGCCAACTTTATTATTCTATAATGTATCTTTTAATCTTATCCAAAGCTGTAATCTAATCAGTTATTGATGTGAACACAGTGAATTAAACACACAATATAAACATAATAAAATATGCTTTAATGCTCTTATATTTTTTATATACTCTTAATACATCACAAACTTTGCATCTATAGACTTTGCATCTTTTCTTTTATTTTTACCAAAATAAATTAAGCTGAATTAGAAAGAGCTACTGTGAATATCAAAATGTCCTTCCACATATTTTTGTTTGCATGCAGGCCTGGACTTTGACTGTAGCATCCTTTCAAAAGATCTAAATATTTTCATTGTAACCTTGACTGTATGCTTAGTGATACTATTCTGCTGGAAGGTAAACATCCATCCTCATTTAAAGTGCGTGATTTACTTTGTTAGTCCTCTTATCTAGATTTATTGTCTGTGCTGTAAAGGAAAGAAAACAAAAACACACAGTATAATACTGCCACCACCATGTTTGTTCAAGGGACTCTGTTTTATGGGTAATCTATGGCTTTCTTCAGTAGAAAAAAAGGTGTTTTACATGTAGAGTAGACAGTTCTTCGAAATGTTTTCCCTAATCCTACACATCTTATCATGAGCTAAAATAGTGGCTCTTTTTTTTTTAAAACAATGAAAAGCTTCTCGCAAAACCTCCATATAGGGAAACATGGATTGTTACTTATCTGACCTTGAAAGGTAATAAATTAGTTTTGTACTGTGTGTTTATTTTCTTTCAGTAAGATTCCTATAAAAAAGACATGTTAAATTAATATACTGGAAAAAATCAAAGGTTTGCAGGTTCAGTTTAACACATTTACTTGACTGATTTGTTTTTTTTGTCATCTTCTTGCCCACCACCTTAATGTATTTTTCTGCTGTATCTGCTAAGATCACTTTCTTAATTAATCAGAATTTAACAAAAAACACACAAGAGAGAACTGTAAAGTACTAGCCATAACATTTTTTTTATCTTTTTTTTTTACTTTTACAAACATGAATAGGGAAGATTAAAAACACACAACCATAAAGGATAAGTCATGTCTTACAGTTTTTAAAAATGCTGTGCTATTTTGGGTTTCAATCTGCAAAAAAACTTCACATATGAATACATTTATTTGGCCAAGTCGAGTAGAAACATAAATATGAAACTGCGGACACTGGTGAATTATTTATTGTTCCCATGTAGATATAGAAACATATAACTAAAATGACTATGAAAGCACACAGTAGTAAATAGCAAAATATGCTTGTTGTATGTTTCTCAGTATGCATACAATGCTGAACAGACTGCTGCAAAGATTCCATCTGGTCCATGTCAAATGAACAATAAACAGTATTACATTATATGTTAAGACTTTTGTATATTCATCAAAACAGGCCTATAATAGTGCTGCAGATATCCCCGACTTAAACCGCATTAATATTCATCTATGAATGTGCAAAGACTCGAGACTAATCCTCCCCTCAAAGACCCAATGGCTTTGCATTTAATTTTTCAGCTCTTCCGCCTTCATCTTTCCTTCCTCTTAACCTACTTCCCTTCCCTCCTCCCCCCGTTTCTCAACACAATAAAATTCACCAGGCAGTGTCATGGCAGGGATGTCTCTGGCTTCTTTCTTTTATGCCTATAAGCTCATTTAAGGCAATTAATCCTCCTGAGTTTGTAGGCTTTAATGCCCCTGATAAAATACAAAGCTTTAGGACCTTGTGTTAACTGAAGCCATTTTCTGGACATGTTCCTTTGTTTTGTATGTATTATACCCATAGTTGGAGCTCTCATGTTTTTAATACTCAGACATGATAATCCTGTTTCGCTAAACATATCCATAAGTGGATATTATTTGAAATATTTTTATCAATGAATAACATAACTAAAGCTAAAATCCTTTAATGAAAAAATTAGATCCTGTTATCTAATACTGCTGTTAAAGTCCTTTATTATATTACTCTCATAAAAGTATCAACATCCCTTACATCAGCATAATCATCCTGCTTTTCTGAGATGTTAAAATAATTATCATGAATGAATAGAGTGCACGGATATTTACAGAATATAAAACCAAAGACACTGTAAAACGTTTACCGCTTTAACTTTTCTACATATTTTTTTTTTTTTTATCTCAGAACTACATATTATTCTGTTTTTATTTGATAGACAATCACAAAGAAGAGCTTAATTTTGTATTGCAAGAAAAAACATATCTATCTAAAAAAAAAATTGTTAAACCTATAACTGAGAAATTTTAATTCAACTGAAATTTTAGAATATTTGACTCTGCCTACAATAATATAGTGTATTACAGGAGCGACTAGAGAACTGGGCTGGTTTTTCTGGTATAGTTCTTGACTGGTTTGAGTTGTATTAAAAGGATAGAAAATGTTAAGTATTAGAAGTTATGTTTACTTTGGAAACTACAAAAATCAAATGTGGGGTTCTCCAAGGTTCCATCTTGGGACCTTTCCTAATCAGAATCTTCATGGTTCCTTTGGCCATGATTGCAACAAACAACCAGTGGCCATGAATATGTAAACAAGAATCATCTCTATAGAAACACAGGATGCCATGAACCCATTCAAGTCCTGGGCAAATGCATAAAACAAACTAAGGCACAGATGTGCCAACATTTTCTTCATATAAATAAAAATAAGAAAGGAATAATAATAATAATATGTTTTGGATCAAAGGAGGAGAGTTCAAGATAGCACACAGTTTAAAACAATTCAGTATACTTGTCAGATTACATGATACCACTTATAATTCAGTGATAGTATCAAGGTGCTACATTAGTGTATCTCTTATACTATATCCATTGGTTGTGCCGTTCTTTTTGCAGGTGATAAAGCAGACAGAAGATGTTTTATCATTGTCGCTACATTGGCAATACTTTTCTACTTTCCCATTGCAGTGTCAATATAATCTGTAATACTCCCTGCATGAATTATAATAGAGCTATTTATGTGCATAAATCAAGCAGAACACTATGGCGATAGCCATACTGCTCCACTTGTGAAAGCAAAATCTGTTGGGCTCTTTTATGGGCATCAAGACAATTGTTCTTATTGCCACATTGCCAGACAGGACTCTGTTAAAAATAAAAAAATAAAAGCCTTCAGCTGTAAACCATTGGTCAGGCCCAAATATGTGTCTAGTGAGAGACTCAGACCTTGACCTTCAGAGGCATATGAAAACAGTTACAAGTCAGTCATCTCAAATTTCCAAGATTAAAGAACCTTTACAAACTCATCCATGTGTTTCTCTATAGTCCAAGTGAGCTTCACGGATCATGTAAAATGAAGGTGAATGTCCACCTTGTTTACATTTTTTTTCTCCAGCCTCTAACAAGCTCTATCTGAGGATTACCCTGTATTTAACTCTGTCTCTAATACTTCCTATAACTGCTGAAAAATAGGCTACCCACATATTGCTTCCACCTCGTTTCGCAGAAAAGATGGTGTTTTAAAACTAATATGAAGTGTTTTAGTTGTCTATATAGCCTACCATTGTACTTTTAAGACTAGGTTTACAGCCCTGATTTTTGATAAAGCTTATAATTGGAGTGGCTCAGGTTATCCTGAGATATCTTTATAGTTATGCTGCTATAGGCTTAGACTGCTGGACCAAATTTCAATATTCTGCTTCACTCTGTGTTTATTCTCCAATTCTGCTACATTTGTTCATTTAACCCTGAACTTTATTTATTAATTTTTTGGTCATAGTAGCTTCATCTGGCCAAGTGATATTTTTAGCTGTGACACCGAAGGGAGGAATCAGCTGCTGCCTTCAGTTATAGATGATAGAGTTGTAAATAATTTTAGGGGGAGTTTTTCCTTTCTAATGTCACTGCATGCATGCCTAATGCTAGGGATTGCTGTAGAGTTAAAGTCACAGTCGAAATCCTCTGACTCTACATGCTCAACCAGAGGAGGAGTGTGTCCTGCAAAGTCAATGACCAGATACAATTAGTTTGTTTTTAGGCACGTGTAAATTCTCAATCATTTGGTTCATGTTATCCACTTAAAGAGCTCTCTTAAATATATCAGAAAGACTGTTCCTGTTTATATCCAGATGTATAAATTCAAAATGATTTAAACTCAGAACAGATCAATCGAATACATTTAATTAAAAACAGTGAGAGTCATTTTTAAAGTTAGGGGTCTGGGGTCCAGCTTAATCTGGACAACAACTCACCTTTAGCAAGCAGAAAACTCGCAGTAACAAAACTCAGGTTGAGCAAGTTTTACAACAGAGTTTACAAAGACTCGTGGAAAGGAGCAGAAACATCTTAAGATACATCTGAGTGAAAGTCCAGTTGCCTAGAATTTAATCTTGCTTTGTGGCAGCTGGATTTCATTAGACAGAAATCGTGTAACCAATCTGAGTGAATGAGTGATTGCATTGACTCCGTTCAAGGGTTTTTGGTATCAGTTCATTCAATATAAATAAACTGAATTGTAATGTAACAAAAAGTGTAATGGTGTGAATACTTCTTCCAAAATACTGCAACTGAACACGTATTTTGTTTGTGAAAGTTGTTCCAACATTTCTGTCTTTATTTAGACAGTTGGAACATCAAGGCTCTCTGGCTGCCTGGTGACATAACAGGAATAGGATGAGATGCAGATGGATTAGGCAGTGATGTCATGCTTTTATGGGCTCAGAGAAGCATCTAATGATTGAGCTTACTGCAATAATAAAGCTGAACTTCTGTTTAATAGTTTAATAAATCCGGACTTTATTTTTCATTTTAAATATATCCGAAAAAACAACATAAGTGAGAATGAGTTGCGAAAAAA
>NW_015152109.1:4433-25821 GCF_000732505.1 Cyprinodon variegatus | reverse complement strand
TTTCCTTAGATAGAAAACTTTGAATCAATTTGACTGTGTGACCTGGTGAACTGTAAAGTGCCTTGAAATGACATGTGTGGTGAATTGGCACTATAGAAATAAACTGAAAGTTTTTTGGATTTGTTTAGCCATCTCACAAACTCCAAATTATCCTAATTGAAGTCATATTCATATTCCTGGTCTGGTCTCCGTTCAGCCTGTCCATGGAAGTGAAAAAAATCCAAAAAGTCAGTTGTCATGGTTTGCTTTCTCATGAAGCTAAATTTTAGATGGGGCAAAAAATGTAGTAGTAAAAAGATTAGAGTATTTCTGCATTAGGAGCAGATAAAAAAAACTGCACAAAGAAGAAAGTCTGTCTCGCAGGGTTTCTGTTTCTACTGCATTTGTTCTTTACACCTCTTCATTTGTTCATGTAGCTCCACAATGCATTTTCCTATTATTTCCTCTTACAATTCCAGATTTTAATTATTCTCTTCTCCTTTTTTTCTTCTATTCAAATGTTCTTCTTCCACGCTACATCATTCAGTGGCCAAGCAAACATTCACACTGCAAGAGAAACGCTCCAGGGTCTGGATAAACCATTCAGAGACCAATGTATGTATCTGTGTCAGGGTACACCTCCAGAATCTGTTTCAAGGTTCTGGATTAGGTTCACATTAATGTAATCTGCTTCAGAACCAGGATTTGTTATAGTGAGAATGGTTCACAAGGCTTGGTGTGGGAGCACGAATTTTTTGTCGTAGTTAGGAAGGCAGGCAGGAAGCAGGAAAAAGTGATTAAAAAGAGGTGAAAGAAGGATCATGATGAGTTACCAACTGGAGAAACTGGAAAGGATTGAATGAGATCACTGGATCGGACATAGTTTAAAAAAGAGACATACAGGAAAATAAAAACAGAAATATCTAAACTCAAAGTCCGTGATCATGACCCTCACTGTCTTTCTCAACAAATGTACCCACAACTATAATGTGAGTTAACACCTAACGTTGAAGAGTGGGTCTCAAGGTTCTGGACAGACATGCAGCTTTTAAATGACCCTCTTACAAAAAAAAAAAAAAAATGTTCTGTTTTGATTTGTCTTGTAAAAACGCCATGGATGATCCGTAGGGGCAGTGACGGGCTTGTAAGTGCATGCCTGTTATGCTGTACGTGATAATTAATCCCTGTTAGCAAGCCACCTTCCATGTGCAGAATGGCCTTGTGCGTCTACATGTTTACGCAGCATTTTCTATTGTTTACAGCTAATTATTCCTCCTGCTTGCTTATACCACAGTGAAAGTAGCACATGTGAGAGCAAATAAGTCAGAGTGCGTGTATACGTGTGACGCACAAAAAGTTCATAATGTGAGTATCTGCTGGCCTTGTGTTCTGTTTAAATGTCAGTACATGAGGTCAGGCAGACTCTTCACACACATAACTCCACTGTTGTATCTGCTCACAGCAGTTTAGCTCCTTAAGCTTATATAAGCGGCCATGTGCTACAATTGACAGAGGCAGGAATAGACCTTGTAAGGGGCTTAAACTCAGTCACAGACACACACAAAGATCTCTAGATCAATGACAGGGTCTGTTTGTTTCTGTTCTCCATGAGGTGTTTGGGAACTTAAAATAATCGAATTCTGTTTTGTGACTTTCCTTTTATTTTAATGTTTAGAGGAAAACCTTTTAACAGTTTTCTTCTTACATAATAGCAAGGAACAATTCAATCAGATAATTTGATTTCTTAATTTGTCTGCCATGGAAACATTAGTGACCTGCCTCTGTCCTGCCAAGGGCAGCTCTTATGTAATGGTTTTTGCACAGTCTGATGAGTCTGTAGCAATACCCCCTCCTTATTTGGTAAGTGACTGAGGATGACACAGCACAAAACTGCTGTGCCATGTCATTCTGTAGCTATTTTAAGATACCACTTAAAGTTGCCTGTCGAAAAGCTGTTAGTATGTGTTTTAAATTGCCTATTTCAGTCTGTTTTACATTGAAACAAAGTGTTAATCTGCACCGCTTGGTAGGAACACAAGCCTAACAGGTTGCAAATGAAATTGGAGTTTAATTGATGATCAAATGCTATTTGAGACATATTAGATGCATAGCAGCTTGTATAGGGAGGTAAACAAAAGCTATTAATCATGCACTGTCTATCCTTTGTTGTGTACAGTAAGGCATTAGAAACTGTAATGACATTTAACAGTCTTCTGTAGGAAGAGACTTTACTGGAGGAATGTTTTGGCCTGTATTCTTAAAACAATATTTCTATTTTATATAAGCCCTTTCCGTGACTCATGAATCTGGTGTCAATATTAGAAAATGCTTAAATCATTCCTGGAGCAACAGTCACAAGGACCAAATACACATCTGCTGGTGGTATCATATTATATACAATAAATGTGTATTTTGGGTGTTGCTTGATAAAGAATCTCAAAGGGAAGGAAAAATAATAATAAACCACCAACTTCTGCTACAATCCTAGAATAATTGTTTTAGCTTGAACCCTATTCAAGCTAAAACAATTGAATTCATTTAATTTAGTTTTGTTATATAGCGCCAATACACATCATATGTCCTCTTAAGGCAATTTACAGAAACAATTCAATCAGGTCCTACAGTTAGATTGGTTCAAGGTTTTCTATTCTACTCGCATCAAGGCATTGCCTTTAGAGGACACAGTCCTCTCAGATGAGCATGTTGCAACACTAGACATTCTCGTCTGTTGTGTCGTTGACTCAATAGCAATCCCTGACACCTAGCATGCATGCAGCGACAGTGGAGAAGAAAAAACTCTCTTCTAAGAGGAAGAAACCTCCAGCAGAGCCAGGCTCAGTGTAAGCGGGTGTTCAAGAGAAAGAAGCAGACATACAAAAGGGACATAGAGACACTGATCTATAAATACATTCCATGTTACTGAACATTATGGAAAATTATCTCCAATGGATGTTCTATTCTGGAAAGAAACAATTAAGCAGATAAGCTGCTTGGGGGCACTTACAGTTAGTTAGTTACAGTAAAAGACAGAAACAGGACTAAGCACTGAAAAAAAGACCAATCTCTATCATCTATAATTGGAGATGTTAATGAGAGTAGCCCAGCTGATATTTCCCTACAGGATGGTGAGACAGCTGAACAGTAACAGACCAGCTACTGTGATGGGAAAGGCAGAAATAACATAAAGTTAGGGTTTGAGCGAAGAACTAATGCAAAATCAGAGAAAAGAAATAGAAAGAAGAGGAATTAGGAAAATTGGTACCTATGCCCTATATCCTACGTTCTCACCACAGGCTTGAATAATCTGGCACTGATGACTGGTCTGAAGGCTGGTTAAGTTAAGGCTGAAGCAGGAGGATAAGATGAACCGTGATGAGAACTGGGCGGGTATAAGCAGGTGAATAAAATGAATAATCAGACTAGACATCAGTGCCAAGATCATGAAAATATTACAGAAAACTATTACTTTAGCTTTGCAAGCTTTTACTGTGGTGGCTAAAAACATCAGTCTTCAGAATACTCTGTCATGCTTCAGTTAATTCTCTTTTGGCAATATGAAACAGACCTTTAGAAGTGGTTTTGTCCATGGAAGTGTTCCAGGGTGCCGTGTTTACTGTCATCTTCTTATTACTGAACCGTGAACACAGACCTTAAATGGCATGTGAGATCTGCAGTGCTTTTTGTGACCTCCTCAGTAAATCTCAAATGTACCCTTGAAAAACCATAGGAGCGCAACTTGATTTAGCAAATGCTCCACACTGTTTTATATTCTTTCTGAATTTTGTGTTGCTTCTTGAGATATTTTATCTCATGCTCTGCTTTCAAACAGGTTCTATTTAAGTGTTATTTGGACAAAAGGGCTAAAAGTCTTCTGGCCCGGATGAGATTAAAGAAACTTTGCCAGACAATGTGGTTTATCACAGTTAATTCATGTTTTCTTCATTGTGAAATATCAACATACTGACTTAAAGCCTAAGTGAAACTATAAATATTTTTCTAAATTGCTGTTGCTTTTAGCTGTGCTGCAGTGCTGAGGCTACTTTCTATTAAAGCCTGGAATACAAAGGAGTGATTTTTTAAAATTTCTCTGTTGTATTGCTGTACAGCTAGAAATACTCTTACACTAGTTGTAGTAATTTTTGTCATTTCATAACCTTTACTCATGTTTTTAATGGAATATGCATATGTCAACAATGGGTGGTGAGGCTGCTTGAGGAACCAAATGCAGAGATCAGGAGGCAGAGGTAAGTCTTTAAGCCTTAATCAGTAAACTGAGGTAAAATCCAAAGAACCAAAAAACTCGTGTGGGGAGCCAGAGATGAGGAAACAAAGGATGATGATGGCTAATGAGCTGAATATGGAGCAGGTGTGAGTGAAACTAACTAGAAGGAAGCAAAGGGGAAAGGAAACAAGCACTAGGAGGTTAACAGAGAGTAACTAAAGACTGCTTGAATATAACGGAAAATAAACCAAAGAACAAAAAAAGCACAACAGAAAACTAAAAACTCCCAAATCCCAAATGGGGAGAACCATAACAGCATATGTTTGAAACCTTAAGGGGAATCTTTTTACCTATTAAATTAAACATAGTAACATTTAGAACACATACTATTGGAAAAGTTGTCTTGTTGCTACAAAAAATTAAATTATATAAAGAAGTTGATCAGATAAAGAAGTTGTCTGATCAGGAGTTACTTTTTAGTATATTTTAAGAGCCAAATAAAGCTTAAGCATAAATTCAACCTGGAAGACTCTTATCAGCCTCCACTGAACCACCTGCAATGTCCCTTGTTCAACTCCAGCCAGAGATCGGAAATGTGGAGTCAACAAATCATCTCCAGGTCATGTATTTAATCTACCCAGCCAATTAACCAGGTGAGTCCAATCTGCACAGGTTGATTCACGGTGAAGATTGGACTCACCTGCTTCAGTGGGTGGGTAGATCAAATACATGACATGGAGATGACTTGTTGACTCCACATTTCCCATCTTTGCCTCCAGCCAATCATTTTGCAAGATCTCCTTCATTTTGCTTGTGGGCTAGCTTCTCTCTCCTGCATGCAAGTGAACATTCACCCACCTCCACCCCATCCCCTCCCTCATTCACAATCCCAATCATCCTCTGGCTTATTCCACCAACAGTGTCCCGGCCATGGGGGAAACTACTCTAATTCTTTTCTAAGTTAATCATCCAAGCGTATATTGATTCACAGCATCAAAGTCTTCTGCCGGGGCCTGAATGCCAAAGAACTTATTCAGTTTATGTCTTTGTCTGCTTCCGTTTCCTTGAACCCCAGTCAGCCTCTGCAGATTGCAGCTCAAACTGAGCCTGGTTCTGCTGGAGGTTTCTTCCTGTTAAAAGGGAGTTTTCCTCTCCACTGTCGCTACAAGCATGCTTTTGAAGAATATGATTGTGTTACCTATATAAATAAATCAAATATTTTCAAATTGCAACATTTCTCTGTGTGAGTCTCTCCAGGTTGAAATATTCATAACAAGATTCAGAACCAAAAAAAAAAAAAAAAAAGGTTTGGATGCAGCTTTGAGATAATGAAATATGAATGCATAAATAAAGCCAAAAGTTAAACCATTTTGATGAGAGCTTGTCCTAATAACTGATACAAATATTGAACTAATATGAAAGTAAACTCATAAGGCATTAGTGTACTGTATATAGAAGGTAAATAGCTCATAACACTACAGACCCAAAGCACTTTATAGCTCAACATTTGTCCAGTCGCACTCCTGCATTACCTAACACAGGTCGCTAGGCTACATAGTTGATTGCCTTCCCCAGTGGGCCCATTTGTCAGGAGGACCCTGAAATTGAACCCTTAACTACTGTACTTACTGAGCACAGCCACCAAATAGGTTGAAGAAGGAAGAAAAAAAAGCACACTGGGGTATTCATTGATTAAGAGACAAAATTACCAGGACTCATGCTCACTTATAAAAGATTACCATAAAGTGTTATAGCAAGCAGTGTTTATGTTGTTTACCTAGGACTGTATAAGTCTACAGTTCGTTTAAGTGGCTAGGCTCTTCCATTTCCTTTGCCGGTGGCCTGGTGTGGGAAAATGAGCTGGCTTTACGCTTTCTGGGGTGTAGAATGAGTTTAGTTTGATTAAAGACTAATGTAATTTGGTGTCACAGTAACATATTATTCCACCTATGACACGTAATATATTATGGATCAGATATAAAAGATGTCTAAAGAATTTGTAGATTCAATGTTTAGGTTACAGCTGAGCTTTCATTAATATTCCCATTTCGAAAAACAATGTTATAACATCAGCTATGGATTCATCATCCTGTGATCTAATTATTTCCACGGTAAAAATCATACAGTTTTCTTTTTAAAAGTTTTCTGGTTAAATGATAATTTAGAATCCCTTTTCCAGAATGAGTTTGACTTGTTTTAGCTTCTGTATGCAGCCCTGAACACACCATATTCCTGACATTTTGACAGTGCTGAGGTGTGCAAACAAAGGTTCAAATATTCGGGTGGGGGGCGGGTTACTCTGCTGAGTATAAAATACTATCGAATTACCATGCTTCACATGTCTTGAATTAGCATACATCTGATGAAACTGCGTTAGACTCCTTGGTGATTATCCAGCCAGTTTCAACCCTGTTTTATTCCTAATTATCATATCATTATCATGGCTCCTGCTTCTCAGCTGTTATGTCGTCAATTTGGTCCAGACTGCACTCTGGGGAGTGGGAGACAGGATTTACACGTGAGAGGTTGTCTGCCCATCTTTCCCTCTATGAAACACTGTTTCTGTATTATATTAGGTAAAGGAAAATGTATGTAATGGTTCTTGATGTCAGCTTTATGACGGTTAGAACCTGATCACCAGAGAAAATTCCTCACACTTATAAAAAAAAAAAAACTACTTGGCAATAAAGCATCATTGCTTTAACTGAACATTCACCTCCATAGCTAGACTTTCTATATCCATTTATCTTTTGTCAACCACAAACTTCAGGGTATTTTAGTGTAATTTGATGCAGTGGACTAACTGAAAATAATTCAGAATTGTGAGGGATTTTTTTTTTTTTTTTAGAATTTGTTTAAGATAAATTAGGAAGCTTTGTCTTAACCCCCCTTTACTCTGAAACCTAATTCAGCCTTTAGAAATAATCTAATTAGTAGATAAAGTCTGACTGTCAGTAAACATCCCATGAAAGTAGAGCTTTAAATAAAGAGGCAGCAAGAGGTCATTGATAACCCAGAGGGGTAGCTCAGGTGGGAGAGAAATGTTGAAAGAGAAAACTATTAGAAGTAACTCTAGAAACAGTTTTATAGAGCAGGAGGCAGATAGCCATTCCTAAAAGAAAACCATTAAAAGTTTAATTCAAAGTTTGCCAGCAGCAATGAAGAGAATGTCATGTAGAAGATGATACTCTAGGTAGGTAGAACAAGATTAAATATTTTGGCCTACATAGACAATTTTATCAGTGGAGGAAAATGAATACCATGGTTTACTTCAAACATGGACGCCCCCCTTGCAACATGGTGGTGGTAGCTTCATGATGTTTCTTTAGTTAGGGGGGAATTTGACAAATAGATGGATATAGATGCAGGGGGCGATGTAAGAAAATCAAACATCTTAAACAAACATCTGAACATCCAGTGAGTGCTACAATGATCAAAGCAGATATTTTTGTTAGAGTGGCCCCGTCCAAATCTAAACCTAAATGCTGGTTAGCATCAAGACTTTAAAATTATGGTTGATTCTATCCAGCCAAACTGATAAACCTTATGCTCATCAAACAGAAATATAACTTTTTTCGTGCTAAAACAGTGTGTTAATGTTGGATAATAATTAAAACTGGTCAGACTCTCTGAAATGTTCAAATATCTTGGTTTTATTTTTGTGGGCTCTTTGTTAAAAACTAAAGGAAACCCAAAAGCGCTCCCTCTCCACCAACCTGGATTTTGGTCCTCCTTGTTGATTTACATCATTTAAGGAAGGTTGCAAACTTCACCCCACATCGCTTTCACCAAAATTCCAAAAATCAAGGACCTACTGTAGGGGGGAAACTGCTAATGCTGCTCACACTAAACATGAACAAGCAGGTCAAACGTAAGACAAAAAAAATGAAATAAAAATAATGAAGAAATGTCCAAATGAGCTCCATATAAACCCATTTTCTCTAAAAAATGATTAAAGTCAAATTCAAAAAGAATTCAATATGATTTTCCATTACCAAGGATTGGATATAAAGTGCTAGAGACACACCCCAAAGACTGGGAGCTTTAATCTCAGGGAGGGAAAAATTTTTCAATTCATCTTTTACTTATAAGTGTTGAGAAAATAGCCAAGAAATTTGCAGTTGTCACATAAAATTTGAAAAAGCTCAAGGGTGAGATTACTTTTCCAAGGCAATTAAATGTTTCTAACATATAAACATATAAATTCACATAAAAATTATGACAGAGATTTTCAGGGATGTCCTGCTATGATGCTGGACTGGTATCAGAGGATATTAATGAGTAATATCAGATTATATCAGCGTGCATCCAAAATCTTCTTTATCAGCAGACTGTAATCCAATAGTTACTAATCGACGAGTGAGTTGTTTTTGTACCTATTATTGTTGACTGTTAATCTCTGCTTGAGTAATGTCACTTAATCAAGCCTTTTCTGAGATCTCACACCACAGAATAAGTAATAAAAGTATCTATAATACATGCTGATATCATATCAAGACAATATCTGTATTGTTCAAAACATAAAGCTGTGATATTTGTATAAAAAAGGGATTATTATAGTATTAGTATTTGGACCTCCCAAGTGATTTTAAACCATTTATGCTCATTTTATGTCAAAAATCCTTCGTTTAGATTTAAACAAGTTTATGGCTGATAAATGATTTGTGTTTTGACTTAATGGCCATAGAGCAGATAGCTCTTTAGTACCATGAATTATTCCAGCTTTAGAGCCATGAAGCTGAAAAATAAGCTATCATGAAGACATGTTGTATTTTTCATTGACACAAACTATCCACTGAGCTTGTCAAAAGTAGGCCACGGCAATGCTGCCTGCTGGGATGCACAGTGTTAATAATAAGTGAACAAAGAGCATCTGAAAGCACGGCCATGGAGGAGAAGAAAAGAATGGTTTAATAAAAGGCCTGACGGAGAGGAAATGAGAGGAAGGTGGGAGCAGCTTTCCTGTGAGACTGCGATTAACATTTGATTGGCTGTCACACAGTTAACTCCAGCCATGCTCTCAGTGTCCTTGGAGGAAATGCAATGGTTAATCGTGTAGGAAAGAAAGAAATGAAAAAAAGAAAAGTCTAAAATATGCAAGAGTGTTGTAGAAAAGAACTGAGTGCGAGGGGGAGGAGAGGGAAGGATGTGAGGAGGGAATGAGAAAGAGACGGTTAATTAGGGTAAAAAAAAATAACAGCTGAAAACCCATCAAGCCTTTCATCTGGCGGTAAAGCATAAGAAAGGCTGCTTCGCTTTGACCTGTGATGATATGGAACAATGTGAGACCTGGGATGCTGTGGAGATGAGGAAGAAAAAAGTAAATAAAGACATCAATCAAAGAGAAAGGATATAACTCGCTCGGGTAAAATTAAATTCATACCTTGCCCCCACTATCGTTAATACAATGGTCTACAGTACTCCATAGTACTAACAGATACAGCTTTATTTCTGAGGAGCAGCAGAGTCGTTTCTATAAAGTCCAAATAAGTGTTTTCCAGGAAAAAGGTTTCTTAAAACAAAAGACGTGCCACACATTTAATTACCCTCTCTTTTCAAGTAAGGGTGTAAGAAATTTTTTTTGTCAAATATTTGTCTTGATTTAAAGCACTGATAAATTGAGCATCATGTAAAAGATATTTCTTGTAAATCATTCAGGTCATGAGCTGCATTTCAATCAGCTTTATCTAATGTTCATTTGGAAGTATTGCATCAGAACAGCCTGATGGAAACAGCAAAATTTGATTAAAAAAAACAATGACAAAAAAAAAAACTACAACAAATTTGCAAAAAAAAGGACACTTGCACCATGTGGTTTTTGCTCATTGCGAAAAAAGGGTTAATGCACAAAAAGGGAGATCTTTTTTCAAACAGCTCTGACAAACTTTCACTTCGCATGACTGCATGACTGATCAGCTGTTTATGCTGTCTTCCTGGATGTTCTGTAAGAACGATTAATTTCCTCCATCATTGATCTGTGGTCAGTGATAGATGCAGCCTCTACTTCCTGTTTATTTTAACCATGCATGATTTCGTAATGTGGATGACGACGTATATGACGAGAATAAGCTTTTCAGCATTTGGATGATTCGCTTCAAACCAAATGGAAACAACACAAACTCGCATTTTCTTTTTTTGTCGAACTTTTAAGGTGTACTTAAAATTCAAAATTCCGTTGGATGGAAACACAGCTATTGCTGATGAAGATTCTCAGTATTCCAGGTCATAGTCATTCCATTTGAATTGAGAACGCTTCCTGGAGAGGTGGCGAAACGTCTTCAAATCTTGGAAACCAAGTCCAGTGGATTTTTTTTGTTGTTGAACTTTTACGAAAACACAGCTATTGTCTTAATTTTCGATAACTCTTAAAATCCCAGTTACTAGTTGGCATTGCACCGCCAAAGAGCCTATTATTTAGCTTCTCTGCACCAGCTGCAGCAGAGCAACAACAAGATCTTGTGTGGTTTTGAGAAGCTATACCATAAAAATCGTAATAAATCGTAATAAATCGTAATAAATCTAATAAATCGTCTTTGGTAAAGTATCACAATATATCGTATGGTGTTGTGATATCTATCATATTGCCACATTTTTGCCGTTCACGATCAGGTCTCAATTTACCTTAATACTTCTTTTCTCTTAGTTTTTTTTGCTGTTTGACATTTTTCCTTGCTTTCCTGGACTGAATCTTCTGTAACGCTGTGAAAAGGTTAACACAAAGAAGTTTGAGTGAAGTCTCTGCAAATGTTGAAAAGTAAAATTGAGGGAATTAATCATGTTTTTTGTCTCTGAATAACATTTGAACATTAGACGGTAGCTTATGTCAATAGAAAAGACTGGAATTTGTTGTTCCTAGACTGCTGTGAAAACTAGTAATGGCTTGTCCATGTTGTGAAACTAGGGTTGAGCATAAGTAGATAATACGAAGTGAAATATTCATTTTCATTGAGTTTAATGTTTCACGACAAGTGCAGAGAAAATGATGCCCCAAGATCCGTTTTCAGTCTGTGCAAAGGCTCTGTGGAAATCAGCCAAGTCTGAAGCAGCAAATTACATCTGTGTGTGTTTTCTTTCTTACTGTAGATCTTTTCCAGGCAGCTGTTCCTTGGGAATTTCCTCAGCAACTGAATTCAAGCCCTTAATTCTGAGTGATGTGCTGGATTCCCAGTACAGAAGAATAAAATACACACTATATTGACATTTTATGATGTTTTGGTTGTTGGATGTCAGAGCTTCTGTCGCTCTGGCTAGTGGTAAAAAATACAAACTCTATAATGCACCAGAACACAAAATATTGCTGGAGAAAGATAAAATGGAGGTACTTAGAGGAATAGTATCTGTTTTCCCTCTCAAAAGACATTCAGGTCCAACAGAACAAGCTGTGCTCCCTTTCATTTGCCTATTACCAATGCTTGTTCCAAAGCAGCCTTTTGTTTTGGATGGTCAAACTGTGCACCATAGAGTTCTACATGAAGTTTTTTAAGGATAAGAATCCATTAAAATGTTAATAAGACAGTGTTTTCTCTGAAACCCTCGGCATCCTGTTTGCTTCCTTGATGATGTTCAGCAGAGCTAAAACTAACACTATAAAAGTCATTTTCCTGTAGAATATCAGTAAGTTTTCTTGGCTTACAAAATAAATTGCCTCAACTGAATTAAAGGTGATAAAACATTTATCCATATCTTCAGGCCAGACTTTTTTAATATTTCTCCAGTTGTGCTTCTATGTGTGTCTGCATTAACTCTCTGTCCTGGTAAAAATATAGTGAAAAATTTTCACACCAGAGCGACTAGTTACAAAAACATGTATGTATGTACAGTGGGGTCAAAAAGTATTTAGTCAGCCACTGATTGTGCAAGTTCTCCTACTTAGAATAATGAGAGAGATCTGTAATTTTCTTCATAGGTACACTTCGGCTATGGGAGATGAAATGAGGAAAAAAAATCTAGGAAATCACATTGTATGATTTTGTAAAGAATTTATTTGTAAATTATTTGTAAGTATTTGCTCAATAACTAAGGTTCAACTCAATACTTTGTAACGTAACGTTTGTTGGCAATGACAGGTTAAATGTTTCCTGTAAGTCTTCACCAGGTTTGCACACGCTTCAACTGGTATTTTGGCCCATTCCTCCATGCACATCTCCTCTAGAGCACTGATGTTTCGTGGCTGTCGCTGGGCAACACAGACTTTCAACTCTTCCCATAAATTTTCTACGGGGTTGAGGTCTGGAGACTGGCTAGGCCACTCCAAGACCTTGAAATGCTTTTTACGGGGGCACTCCTTAGTTGCCTGGGCGATGTGTTTTGGATCATTGTGCTGGAAGATCCAGCCACGTTTCATCTTCAAGACTCTCACTGATGGAAGGAGGTTTTGGATTAAAATCTCACGGTACATGGCCCTGTGTATTCTTCCCTCAACACTGATCAGTTTTCCTGTTACTTTAGCAGAAAAACAGCCCCAAAGCATGATGTTTCCTCCCCCATGCTTCACATTAGGTATGGTGTTCTTGGGATTCAACTCTGCATTTGTATTCCTCCAAAGACGTCGAGTTGGGTTTATACCAAAAAGTTCTATTTTGGTTTCATCTGACCACATGATATTCTCCCAATCCTCTTCTGAATTAACCGTATGCTCTCCGGAAAACTTCATACAGGCCTGGACACGCATTGACTTGAGTATAGGGGACAAGTCTACCACTTTTAACCACAGAAAAAAAAAAAAAAGAGTTTAAAGGTCAAACTCAGTCTCCCTGACGTTAAAAGCCAAAGAATAAAAATGGATGAATGGATGGGATTTTATGCAACAAACCATCAAAAACATACACATACCTGTTGAACATACTGTAGATTCAGCACAAAATGGTCGAGTTACTCTGGAGGAGCTGCAGAGATCTATTGCTCAGCTGGAAGGATCTGTTGCCAGATAAAAAAAAAAAAATGAACAAACCAATGTTTGGCTGATACTGATAATCTTGCAGAAGAATGTAATTGTTGAAGAAAAGCAATAACAAATCTCCTTTACATGAATAATTTAAGATATAAAATGAGAAACATGTAAAAGCAGGTACTTTAATCAGTTGAGACCAAATGAGCCCACTATAGGTAGTAATATACGTAGTGGCAGCATATGCTTTACTTTAATAGGGACAATAAAGCTGATGATGATTACTTGGAAGTGCTTGGAAATACTGTAACTTTGTGTTGTGAATTGCTACCATCCAAATTCAATTACTCGACTGAATGGTGATCTTGAAATAGAATTTCTTAAAGGCTTCCAGACTTGAACCTTGGATGGATATTGACCTTCCAGCAGGGAAACAACTCTAACCAGACCAGCTAAGTGACAAAGCACTGTCTCTTATGCAAGTAGGCAGAGATATACTTCAAAATACTACTGTGATTAAAGCCGTACTTGCAGCTTTAATCACAGAGCTTTTTCATTTTTCTTCCTGTAAAAAGAAGCAAAAAACAGTTTCTTCTACCCCCCTACGTTCTATGGCCTTTCACATACAAATCCCATAAATTGCAAGTTTGTGGTTGTGGCCTGATGAAATATGAAAGAGTTTAAGCAGCGCTGTTACTTTAGCACTTTTCCACCTTGCTGTTACATTGCTGCTTTTTCTCTTTGCATGGGTTCCTTTGTTGTGAGAGTAGAAAGCCGCTCTGAATTCATCTGTCTCCAGCTATGAAAACATCTAAAAAAGAAAAGCAATCAGAAAACAAGAAAGCATCACAAAATAAATGTCCACATACTATATATATGAATGTACCTGCCTCAACAGTTTTATGTACTGCATTTTGGGCTGATAGGTCAAAGTTTAATAAACAGGCCATTGGGGCTATCAGTTGATAGGCACAACTCTGGCGGGTGGATCTTATTGCAACTAAAGAAGATAAAGCTCAATCAATAGCCCTTCCTGTCTGCTTGACTTACACCTGCTAAGACTTCAGGCAGAGTGTACCGGCTGTTTACACAATGTTAAATGAGCATTGATTCCTTCAACTGTCTGCTGCCAGCTACCAGCTTTCACTAAAGGACGACTGTCAGGCTGATAAAAAAGGGGAAGAAAGTGACTATTGCGGCAGGAAAACAAAGGTTGCTTACCGATGCATTATCTGTGACTGATAATCTGAACTGAAAAGCTGGTGTTTCTGAAAAGGAGGACAGATTAGGTGCAAGCCCTTCACTGCTTGTTTAAATTATATAACCATTAGAGCCTGAAAAGCTTGCCTGTGTGGTTATGACTGTAACAGTGACACATTTATATAAAGATATTACTTTAGAATCAGGCAAGCACGTGTTTAATTATTTAGCTAACATTTAAAAATTCAATATTTTAAGACAGAATTAATTTAAAAGTTTAATTAATAAAACATGCATTTTGCTGCTGTTTTAGTGTTCCAATGTAGAGCTCGGCTGGTTTGCTTCCCAGGCGTGTAGGATGGTGGTGGGCTGAGGCCCGGCTGCTCCTTATGCGTCACTGTTGGTTTGTGGGGCATTAATGGACTTTTCATCAGTTTTCATGATGCTTGTTTATTTATTCCTTATGTAGTAAAAACCTAGATCTAAACTCCTATAGAATAACAGATACTATAGTTTAATGTATTCCTCGTGATTCTTCGGTGATTCACAGTTAAGTTGTAAATAAGCAACACTGACTTGCTCCCACATATGGTATGCATTTATTAGTGCATCATTTGAAAAACCTGGAGAGTTATTTTAGGATATTTGGAAGGTAGTTTGTTGACAGTATAAATCTACTTAATTAAGCTGAACATGTCTATTTTTTTTAAATGGAAATGCTAATTTTTCTTTGAATTACAAGAATGACCTAAAATAATATGGTCATGCTGGTTTGGAGTTTTTTGACCCATATGCAGAATGACGGATTAATGTTTTCAAAAAAAGCAACAAGAATCTGGAAGCAAAAAACATCAGGAAATCAGTTGAACTTTCTGGTTGATCAGGAAGGAGTTGGTTGATGACCACTGATGGCTGATTGATTTGTTTACTTCGGGGATGAAGGGGAGGTAGCATGGATCTGTTGGGGTTAGATTCAGCTGGCTTAGCAGTCTGTACCCCATTTGTCCATGAGAATGTGAGATCCGGGAGCATAGGTAGTTCTAAGAGATGTGCTGGAGAGCGGGCAGGCGGAGGATGAGGACTGAGAACTTCTGCACTCAGGTGAGACCCTTTCCATGAAGATCAGAGATGAACTGAGTTTTACTGGCTGTCTGGAACAATAACAGAGTCCACATTAAAAGATTCACAGGATGAAATATTTCAACAAGAAAGATATTCCTGGTTTAGTTCTCTGGCTGGAATACCTCAGGAGTAATCATGCAGTAAAAAGAGATAATGCTTCTTCTCCTTATATGCATGCTTCTTGTCATCTTGATTAGAAATTTTCTCAGCTGTGCAGCAACACGGGTCGGCCCAGCCACCAGCAGAGATCCCCTCTGTGACAGGAAGCTCACTCACACCAGGAAAACAGCAAAACCCCAGAGACCCTAACAAATATAGACATTCTCATATAAAATAGGGCAGATAGTTTTAATTATACAGATAATTTAGATGTGCAGTGTTATTGTTTTTGCAGGAAAAATGCTAGATAAATATTCCTAACTAGAACAATAACAATATAACCACTGTTTGTGTCTGAGGCTTTACCTTCTGGCTCTTGCTTGGTAGCCATTATTTGGGAATCCTCCATCACTGCAGGGGTGTATGAACATTACACAGCATGATAGGAGCTCTCCTCTTATCTCAGCCCACAACCTCCCCATGCAGCAGGGCCATATGCTACATACACAATCAGACTCTTAGACCCACAGACACCAGAATGCACAGGCTGCACCCTAGGGTTCAGCTCATAGGTGTTTATTTATTTTTTTCTGTCTGCATCAAGGTGGTTTTTCTCTTGGTGTTGCTATGACGATATGATACAGCAACCAGAAAGCATGGACATGAGTAATGAGATGTCACGACAGCACCAAGGGTTACTGGTGACCCCTCACCCTTGAGGGTGCTGAAAACACAGGTAGAGGAAAGCGAGGGTCTATAATAATCTTCCCTTAAAAGCCAATCTCACGCTTGGCTGTTTACAGTCCTCTAACTGCACATAGAAAAAAAAGAAAGGAGCTAACCGTCTGTTGTAGGGGCCAGGAAGAGAAAGAAGAACATGACGCCATATATTCTGACATTTTGTTGATGCTTTGCCTTCATTGATAAAATAGCTGAAAAAAGTGTTTTCACTAAACAAACAGAAAAAGAAAATGGAAAGTTAAGCACTGTTGGACAGATAAAAGGAGGAGAAATTTTCCCAAAAAATTTTATGCGAACCAAGCTTGTTTTATTGGCTAATGAGGCATAATGGAGTTTTCTAATGATACTGCCACCTGTGGCAAAAACAGAGAACTGCAGCACCCTTCTGTTTGTTTCCACAGCTCATGCTCGTACTTGAGAAGGTTTTTTTTTTCTTTTCTTTTTTTTTTACTTTTTTCACCTTAAGTGGAGTTGTGAATGGTATCTGAGTTGATGTCACTTCTGAGTATCCGCAAAATCCATCTTGAATATAATGTTTCAGTTGTTTGGTAGGTTGTATCATTATAAGGAGACAAACTTCTGACTCGAAGTACATTAAGGGAAAGGAGGCTACAGACTTGTAGATACATCGGCGCCGAACTGCTGTGGTGTCAGTCTGCTCATCAATCAATGATTTAGTCATGAAGGTTAAGAATAAAAAGGATATTTTAAATATTCTTTTCAGAAAAAAACTAAGTTAAGTTGCCTTGGAACCCACATTTTCAACAGTTTGCCAAGGCTCAGAACTGAGGACCTAGAATTCGAAGCAGACAGATAAGTGTGATTCCAAAAGGCGTTTATCAATGTACGTTGGATCTGCAACTCAGCAGCAAAGGTGTCAAAAGCTGGAATCTATGTAAAGGGAAAACTCGGGTGAGTGTAAATCTGTCGAGGAGCGATTACGAACGTGTGAGTCACTAACCTGGTTTTAGAGTTCAGTCTGTAACCAGAAGAAGGAGTAGGATCCAGGCGTCAGGAAACTAGCTATTCACTTCAACCATGGCTGTTACACAATGTGGGAGAAGAGCATATAGTAGATGGAGGTAACAATTACGTGAGCACCTCCTGTTTTTACAGATGTTCGTTTAAAAGGTTCCATACATTTGAAAATAAAAAACATTGAGCCCCAGTTTTGTGGGAAAATTCCTCTCAGATTAGGCCTCCTCTGGATGAGCTTTTTTGGTTTTTCAAGCACTTCCTTCTAAAGGCCACAGCCCTCAACCATGACAACCAGTCCGAGTTAGTAAATATAGCTTAGGAACTCTACCAATGGGCTGCTACAGACTGCTCTGGACAGCTTATTTCCCCTTATGACATCATAAGGGGAAATAAGCAGACCATTTTGAGCACAGATTAGCTAAGAGATGGAGAAAGGCAATACCGGTAATAGAAATTAAAGGTTTTTTTTTCATTATTGAACCTCATACATCAGGACACATGTAACTGTTAAAAAATATTTGTAATTTGTATATTAGATAATATGGGATGTTTAAAGCAGAGACAAACCACTAAACAAATTTACAATAGATATGAGGAAAGACCCAATAACTCAGTGCAAGAACGGTAATAGATAAAATGTTTTTTTTTTAGGATGTGCATTTGCATATAATTGCTTTTATGTTTTTAGTTTACATGTTAGGCCGCCTAATCTCAGCATGCCCTCAAGTTCTACAAAAGCTTGTTAATTAGCACATCATCTTTAATCCATTATTTGGCAACATCTACTGTAAAAGATGCAGGAAGGGAAGGCCTGCAGACCAGGGCTGGGGTCACTGATGCAGAGCCTGTTCCAGAAATCAAATAAGGAAGATAAATAAGAATTAAAGGCTGCGGCGAGCCTGAAATCAGTAAATATTAATCATATATACAGAATAAACTTTATACCTAGAGTACAAGGCTTCTACATAGTTTGCATGTTAACATCCTCTATTTTGCATTTTTATTGCATTTTTATTAGTTTTTATTATAATTTTTTTTTTATTAATTCACCTTCCTGCCTTTAGGTTTAATCTCATGGCCGACCACAGATTCACTTTTACCTTTGTATCGAAAAAAAAAAAAAAGAAAAAAAAAAGTTTTTTTAAAAAAATCTAATATTAGGTCCTGAAGTCTATATCTATTGTCAAAAACAGCTAACTGGGGATTTTAGATGTTTTTGGGGGTTTTTTCAGAGAGATTTCTGTTTTCATCCCATATCGCTCTATGTCACACAGGACTTTCCAAGTATCTATGGGCTGCTGTTATTCCTTCTCCGAAAGCCTTTGTTGCATCAGAGAAAAACATTGTGTGTTGAAGACCAATCAGTCAGCAGGTTTTAGATATTAATGTTGTTCCTGCAGGTGATGTTGTAGAATTGATTGTGTGAGATGAGTGATATGCTTTGATTATTAATTTTGTTTTGTGAGTTATAATTTTAAATGTTTGATTTGTCCTGTTGATGAATTTATGTTTAATCTTTCTGATAACCAGACGCTGTTAGCACTTTTCTTTCAGCAGATGTTAAATAAATATGCACCCGAAGAGAAACAGAATTTTTTTTCTATGGCCTGTAGCTTATTTTTCATCTTTAACCAACAGAGGATGACTCTAGGCATATGCAGTATGCAAATTTAAAGCGACAGAGAAAATCTCTCATTACCAAAACCTCTAAGTGAATATCATTGGAAATGTTGTAATGTAAATCCGTTATGATTTTAAATGTCCTTTTCTAGTCTATCATAATGAATCTACATGTGCTATTCTGGTCTACTTTATCTCTGACTGCAAAAAACCCCCAACAAACTACTAACAGTTAGATTCACTATTAGTGTCGCTGTGTTTTGAATTCAAATTGTTCTCCAACTTCAGCTTTGTCTTATCATCTCACACCAAAACACCTAGATCTAGATTACACGTGAACCCTGACTGTTGATAATGAACAGTTGTGAAAGAAATGACTGAGCACACTTACTATTTAACCAGGTGACATTCAAACTACTTTAAGATCTGATAATTACCGGTAGCAGAAGATATGTACTTGGAGAGATGTAGCAATGTCAAAGTGTGATGAAGATCCAGGGTCTTCAAACACATTATTATGCTGTAATGAAAAGATCAATACAATTGACCTCCCTGCTTTTGGGTTTAATCTCATGGCTGATCACTTATTAGTTTTTACCCTTGTTTTGAAAATTGTTGGGAGTTTAGATGGTTTATATTTGCAGAGAGATTTCTGTTTTCATCCCATATCGCTCTATGCCACACAGGACTTTCCAAATATCTATGGGCTGCTATTATTCCTTCTCTGAAAGCTTTTGTTGCATCAGAGAAAAACATTGTTGACCTTGCTGCTGGTGATCTGAAGCTCGAGGAAACCACAATGAAAACATTTCCAACATTATTATAAACATGCTTTCTTTAGACCAAAGAGATTTTACTTACCCTTTGGTTAGTAGGGATGAGACATATGAGCTTATACTCTATACTGCTTACCGGTAATAAGAGTCTTACTAGCCAATCTAGATAGGATGAGTCAATATATGCTAGATTTCGAACAGCAGATAATCAAATGCAGCCCAGGCTTTTAAAAAAAAAAACTTTAGATTGCTGTTGAGCTTTACAACTTTTGCATGCATAAAGTGGCTAGGAAAAAAATGACTTGATATAATGTCTTGAACAAAGATCAGTGGTGTTACATCATTGTAAAGTTTACAGCCCAAGCTTATTAAACCAGACCTCCTCACCAACTGATAGAAACAGCTTGACTCTTTGCCATACAAATTTAAATTTGACACCTAGGGGGTTTTAATATGGCATTTCTTGTATGGTAGGATATACTGTCATTCTAATCACATGTATATATATTCAACATTTATATAGCGCCAGTTTACCAATTTACAATATATGACATCTCTTTACAGAGTCAATCCAATCATATGGTCAATAGTTTTCAATTAAAAGAAACCATCCAGATTGAGAAATCCACATGGATGAGGATGTAGAAACAGTAATAAGATGTTGCATTGTCATAACCTCCAGGTGTTTTATTTTTATTTTTTGTGTCTTTGGCTTATTTCCCATTTTTCAGTTTATTTCCACCACTTCTTTTAATTATTGGATTTGTTTTTCAAATGTTGCTTGATTTGTTTGTTCCTAATAAAGAGTTAATTGTCTTTCTCTTTTCCCATATTCTGTTTCTTTTGTATTTAAGATAATTGTTTTCTTTCTAGATATCTTTGCCTCCCAACTCAGGTTCCTCTATGTTTATTAGTCTCCCTCCTTCAGTGAACCTTCCTTTCCTCTGCCTCAGCTTCAGTTCATTTCGTCTGATTAGCCAATCTTTTTTTTTTTTGTCATCCTCCTTTATTGCCTCAGTGCCTAAGCCACTGACGACCCTTTATTCACTGACGATTTCTTCTATTTGCCTTAAGGCCAAAACACAAAAAACCTGTTTTTGAACGTGTTGTGTTAGAAAATCAGCTCGCATGATCTCCATAGTAATTAGAATTAGACTCTGGCTGTTTAGTTTTGACCAAAGCATACTCTGATATATTTTGGTCGGAACTACTGAGCAATTTCATGAGGATGTGAGGAGTCTGATACGAACAGTGACATGGAGACAACGTAAAACTCATCCACTTTGGGCAAATACAAAACAAAATTTCTGAATTGCACGCTATACCAGCCAGGTTTGTCCCCATATTGGTTTGTCTGAAAGCATGTAATATTGTTTATTGTAGATTAAACAGGGACAGAATTGGACGTACACAATCACTAACGCCATTCAATAAACAATGCACTTATTCATGGTGGAAGTTTAGAATTACAGAAAACAGATAAAGTGAAACATTGGTCTTCTTTGAGCTTTTTAAAGCAGCAACTGCAGCTTACTACAACCCCTGTCGGCCTCGGCAGATGGCCGCTCACACTGAGCCTGGTTCTGCTGGAGGTTTCTTCCTGTTAAAAGAGAGTTTTTCCTCTCCACTGTCGCAACAAGCATGCTTAGTGTGAGGGATTACCTTCGAGTCAATGAGTCGATGCAATCAACTGGTTTTCCTTAGACAGAAAACTTTGAATCATTTGACTGTATTATGTGGTGAATTGAGATGAGGTGTTGTGAA
>NW_015152109.1:0-1242 GCF_000732505.1 Cyprinodon variegatus | reverse complement strand
TGACACATTTTTACAAATCAAAAAGACTGCAGGCACACATACGAGCTTCACAAACCATAAACACAATAATAACAGAACATCTTGACTGGAATTCGGATTTATGACTTGTCATTTTGTGAGCAAGAATTCAATAGAGTGCTTCAGATTATACAGTATTCCTGTGAGTAATACTCTCATTGTATTTGATTGAATGGAAATGTTGCCAACGGAACTCAAACACCTTAGATATACTTGAATCTATCCCTAGTAACATAATAAAGTCAGTTTTATATTATACCTACAGCTAGAAGTGCTCTTTGAACTTGTAGAGGGTGATAATTTTGCTCTATAGAGCTTCTTTATCACAGAATAAGGCTCCATCCTGCATCAAGGATCAGCCAGACCGCACAACTCCAAATTGAACATACATTGGTGGATTGGTGACTAAAGGAAGCTGCATTATAAACCTAGAGGTCAGCAGGTAACTTTAATTAAAACACTGTCAAGGAAAAGCATGAGCAGACACTTAGGATTTATGGTAAAGTTTGACAATATAGTAAATATATTGTACCATGGTGTAAATAAACTACTATCTAGTACAGGAATGAAACCCATTGTAAATTGAGTTGCAGTAGGATAAAATCCTACCAGCACTTCTACAAGTATTTAACCATTATTTATGGCTTTTGAACTATATTGGATACACATGATTCGACACAATCCAGGCATCTTTTGAGTGGACATCTTCATTCATTATAAAAAAAGGCATAACAAAATATATTTCATATTTCCTTGGCCCATTTTTTTCACAAGGATTTACTTTTATAAAGGTCATTATATATCAAAGTTTCAGAGAGTAAATTTGAAAGTTAATTGGTGAGACCAGTGGGTCTGCCATATTTACTGTGCATTTTAGCAGAATCACAGGTTTGTTTTCATCTCTTTGAGGATGATGTTTTTTTTTAACAGAGTGAGACAACTCTAGTCATTCTTTTACTTAATTTTTGCTGCGGTAAAGATAATGTTCCCATCAAATCTGTAATTTTAAAGGAAATGAGCAGTTAAACTATACATCTTAATCTCATACCTATTAGAAAGGCCCCTATGTCTAATGCATAAGACATTTTCTGCTGGTGACCTTCGCTTAAAGGAATAGTACACCCAAAACATGATTAGCCTTCATTTTCTACTCACCCCCATGCTGAACAACACCCTGGAGTACTTTTTTGATATCTCAAATGCATCTGGAGATCTGGGAGGCTT
>NW_015152108.1:102058-112520 GCF_000732505.1 Cyprinodon variegatus | reverse complement strand
GCCCTAGAATGAAACAACAGGTTTTCTTCCTTTTATGGTATGCTTATGAATATTTAGATGAGCTGTGCTCTGATTGGTTGGTTTACAACGAGCTGAGCAAAGACGCATCATAGCAACAAGCACTCACTCACTGAAACATCAAAGTGTTGATGTGGTAGGGTGACCCGACGTCCTCTTTTTCCAGGACATGTCCTACTCTTCATACTTAAAAAAATGTCCAGGGGGGATTTCAAAATCGTCAGACAGACTTAGTGACGGATTTTGGTCGACTACAGTGCAGCATGTAGTCGAAACACGCAAGGCTCTCGAAGAGATCCATCAGCTCTGGGGCTGGTTCAGGAACCCCGGTGGGGCAGGGAGCCAGCGGGGGACAAAAGTACAGGCCAGAACCAAATAAGGCAACATCCCAGAGTTTATGTCAACTCAGGGCTTCGTCTGGATTCGCCCGCTTTAAGGTGGAAGTTTAGAATTGTGAAATTTGCAGAGAAAGGAGGTGTCAATGGAGTTTGAACTTCTCTGTACGTCCATTATACATCTATGACAATGTAAACTCGGTTTTTCATTCTAAGACTCCTTTAAGAATGTTCTCTGAAAGCCCAAGCTGCACGAGGTAAATAATAAGAGCCTCTGTGACATTATCCTGACCTGAACTTAACACAGGAGTTTATTTTTTAAAAGGGTTAGATTAATCCAGTTTAATTATGTTTAAAAAATAAAACAAAATAATCCGCTGTAATAAATAGGTTGTATTTTTAAAAAGTATAGGAAATAAGTAAAAAAAAAAAAAAGTGATCAATGTGATTCTGGTATGTTTATGTTCATGTCAAGCTTTGACTGGTTTAGTTGACTTTAACACTGATGTCAAAAATGGTTTAGAATATATTTAACTTTAACCATTAATATAGCTTCAATTTTCCACAATAGAATATGTAATTTATGTCCATTTTTGTTCCTTCTGTATTTTCCAATCATTTTAAATATATTGCTTTTGTATAGATTCATCTCTTAATGGAGGAGAGCTCCCAACTGCTCTCTGATGGGAGTACTGGCTCTGTACTGGGAGTGTTGAAGCTCACTTGATGAATAGTGATCTCATCTTTATGGATCTTGGTGGGTTTCATGCTTAAAAGCTTTTATGCTCTGATGAGACGATCTTTTTATAGAAGCAAAACCCTTCAGGTCACACCAGCTTTGTGCTCAATCTTTTCTTCTTGATGAAGATGTACTTTAATGTTTACAGAGTAAACATTTTAATAGTTTGTTGACTTCCTCATATTTTCTTTTATTAATTTAACATAAAAAATGATGGTGGATGAGTCATCCCTGCACTTCCACCACAGCTACTGTGGCTCCGATCAATTTCTGTTCTGAAAACTCATCAAGAACTAGATGCTAATTCAGAGAGCTGTGAAAAATGATAAACACTGGGTTAGGAAACATGATGCAAAACATGTTTTATGAAAAAATACAGCTTTTATTTTAAATGTGTAAACTGGAAAGACCAAGTAACTCTAGCTATATCATTTCTGCAATTATCTCAGCATTTCCTCGTTAATTACATCAAGCCCACAGATTGCAGAAGAAACAAGATAACAGTTTACAGCAGGATCCTTTTTCCGATAAATTCATCTTCATTCGGAGTCAAACGCTAACTACGATTTCATTTGTCAGTCTCTGATTAACCTTTTGCTTGTGTTTCCTTTCCTGCAGCAATTAGTCCTACAAAACACAGTTAAAGTTTGCTGTGGTGGGCTTTCCAATACAAAAAAAATCCCACAAATTTCACATGGTTCCAGTTTCCCACATTAAATAAAAAAGATGTAAATCACATGTGAAAAATCTGTATCACGTAGGTTTTACATCTGAGCGCTAATATGTACGTATGAATTGGAACATTTCATGTTAAACCCACATGTGATAGACACATTTTTACATGTGATTCCCATTTTAATATAAAGCAGATGTGTATTACATGTGAAAAATATGGGGATCACTTGAAAAACTGTTTATCAAATCATCATGTATAAGCTCAAATGCTTGTGTACATGTGAATTTGGAACATTTAAATTTAAAAGCACATGTGATACACATATTCCCATTTGAATTTACATATAATTCACATTTGAGGCACATGCGTATCACATGCGAAAAATATGGGGAAAATATGGAAAAATCTCACATGTGAATCACAGTCAAAAATCCATCCATACATGTATGCATGTGCTTCACATGTGATTCCCATTTAAGACGCATATAGTCCATTTATATGTTTGTATTTTAAGGGTTTCATTTTTAAAACACATGTTTCATATGTTTCTTATTTCACAGGCGATTCAAATATGAAAATATGTGCATCATGTGATTAATTTATTAACATGTAAAAAGATGTCAGTTACATTTGATTCTCATGTGACTCACGTGTTGTGCACATGTGAATCACATGGAATTTTTCTGTATGGGTTTCGGTGACACAGAAGGTAAATTTAGGTAAATTTTCTAGTTTTTGTTTTTAGTTAATAATACCTTTAAACTGCACCTACGTCATCTTATGTAAATCTGATTTTTTCATTTCTAGTCCACCTGCAGGTTCTTCTGGCTGTGGTTCTGGCTGTGTTCTGCTACTGTCTGGTTCTTTGCTGCATCTTTTGCTGTCGCAAACAGAAAAAAGACTCCTCTGAGGAAAAAGAGACCATTTTCCTGCTCCCTCGTCCCGCTGACAGCGTGACTGTGACATTGACTCATTCTCAGTGTGCTCAGCCTGGGGAGCAGCAGTATGAAGAGCTGGACGGGGACGTGTTGGAGTACCTTTCTTTTAAAAGCAGTTCTTCTCCATCTGAAGATGACCTCGGCAATCTCCCGTTCGACCCCAGCCCTTCCGGACCGGCTGAGCGGTTGCAGTCCTCCAGGCCTACCTTCCCAATGCGTCGCCTCAGTACTCCTGCTCTCCCCTGCTCCCCCAGTAAAGCTTCCACTCATGGCAGGGCCTCTTTACCTTCCCTCACCAAGCTCAGCTTTGTATCCAAATCCCGCCTGGTGATCGGGAGACGCAGAACTGTTAGTGGGGAAAGTTTGGCTTCCAGTGAGAACAGTCACCTTACTGCTGGTGCTAACAGTCAGCAGGGGGAGCCATGCCTCCCCCATTATGGCTCCCTATCTGTCTCACTCAAGCCAGCTCCCCTTCTGCACTTTTCCCTCCTCTTTAACTCTGCCTCTGGCACCTTGGTGGTCAACATCCTGAGACTGTCTGGAGACACTAGAAGGGGATGGGGGGTGTTTGCTCGTGTCTGCCTTCCTCCACTTCACCCTGTGCCCCAGCAGACAGCCCCACGCCGACGCAGCTTCAATCAGGACTTCATTAGCCAGAACTTCTCTCTGGAGGTGGGCTCTGTGGAACAGCTCTGCACATGTACCCTGAGGCTGGCCGTCTACAGCAGGGATTTCTCAGGGCTAAGAGAGGCTGCTCTGGGCGAAGTGGAGCTGGCCTGTGACGAGATAGAGTGGGAGCCTGACTCTAGCATTACCTACACCAAGCAGCTCATGCAGAGTCAAAACAAGCTGAAAAAGGTAGATGTGAGAAAAGCTTTTTATATTTGTTGAAAAGTTTAACACAGAAGTTGATTAAAAGTTACAGTACCAATTTCAGCACTGAAAATGCCTGCGTTCACAATCTTAGTCAAAACCAAATTTTTTTTGCGAACTTTTACATGGTAGTCAGAACATTCTGATCTTTTCACCTCCCAAAAAATTTCAATTGGGCGACCTCCGTATGTGGTATTAAATGATATACATGTCAGATCGTTTCTGAGGAGTCTCAACGCTTATGTCTGACTTCATCATCCAGGCTCTAACTACTCATTCAAACAGTTTGCTCTCCAGCACAGCCATCTTTACTTCACAGAAACAACTTGGAAGCATTTTAACTCAGTTTTTTTGTGCCTGTCTCTGTCTCTTTATAATGTGATCATGATATTTTCAGCTACCATTGTTCAAAAATGTTAAACTCACACACCATCAACATTGTTCAATAACACACAGATCTGTTTTTATCTCTGTAACCAGTGTCCTGCTATGTGACGTGTAAACAATCTGAACAGCAATGCAAAAACAATGTAGCATCAAGACCTGAAGTGTGAACTAGAGATCGATGGTTAGAGGGATTTTAAGGCTGAAGCTGATACCGTAATGTTGGTGTGGCTGTAGGTACAGGAAGTTCAGCAATCTCCCTAGAGTCAGTTTCAACATGACCATAATCTGACGGAGGATGATTATGAACACGTGAGTCACTAACCTGGTCTAACAGTTCAGTCTGTGCCCAGAGAACATGGTAGATTCCAGCCGGTAGGGGGACAAGACGTAGTGGACGCTGCCCAGAGAGTTCCAGACGCTGAAGCCTTGAAAGCTACAGAACTGGCAGGATGTCAGATCTAAGCAGGCAAAGAAAAGCAAAATAATTCAGAGGGCGAAGTCAAGAGGCAGATCCAGGTACATTCCACAAGAACAATCCAACAGGAGTCTGAAAACAGGTCAGGCAAACAGATCAGAACAGGGACAGGCAGGTTCAAAGGTCCGAAGACAGAATGGGTCAGGATCAGGCAATCCGAACACAATCAGTACCGCTAGAAAACTCTCACACCAAAGGCTCAAAAATAAACAGGCCCTGATGACTGGGAGCAAGCAGTTTAAATAAAAACTGGAACATGTGGATATGATGAGCAGTAATGAGAAACTGGGTGGAATTAAACAGGTGAATGAAATGAGTAATTAAGCCAGTCATCAGCCCCAAGATTATGAAACAGACCTCAAGGACTTGAATTGAGACCAAACCAGAGTTTGAACTAAAGTTCTTTAAGAGATGCTAAAACAAAACTAAATATCAATGGGGTCCTGTTTCACAAAGAAGGGTTAGTGGTAATCCAGAGTCAGTCTTGGGCTAAATCCATGCATACCCTTTTGTTTCAGAAAGTTGTTTCATGAGTTTCCTTTCCTAAAACCTGGTGAGGTTGGTTTACAAATATCATGAAGATATCTCTATTGGCAGAGGAGGATTAGAGCTGGATAAGATGCTTTATTTTTTCTAAAGGAATATCTCTACTAAAGATTTTTATATTTTCAGCAAGTACCAAATAAGATTTATCTGGACCATTTTTATGCTACTATTATGTGTACTGTACGAATTATTGGCATTGTGAAGATGGCCTGATACACATACATTTTTTGGAAATCATGCCATTAATTGCTTCCTGTTCTGTTTCACACATTGAATGCACACATAATGTATAAAAGTTTAGCAAACCAGTTTTTAAGGGCCACTTATCTGATATTTATCACATTGTCTTCAAATGTTGCTCCTTTAATCTCACATTTTGTAGACAATCATAAATATAAATGTTAAATCGTCTTCTTAATATAATAACTATGGTTTCCAATTACAAAAGCAAACAAATGAATGAAATACAAATAATTTTAGTCCAGCCTTCATTCAAAGCAACAAAAGATGCTCACAGGGAGACTTATACTCTAAAAAGTTTTCAGATCTGCAGTTCCAGTGCACACCAAAGGTATTTCAGTTTTGTTCTCGTCTTTATACTTTTAATTTTGTTCTACCATGCTTGTTTTTCCTTTAAAGTTCCAGACAATTATCACAGTTTGAAAACAATATAGACCAAAGCTTTGAAATGTTTTATGATGCCTTCATCTTTAAATGTAAACCTCATTCATTTGTGTTTTTCTGTGATTTATATGCTTTCTGTGTCAGTGAATGCATCACGGATTCGCTAAAATAGTTACTTCTCAACGTCTTGAAAATTTGATTTAATGAATAGGGAAAGTTTTCCTGCACCCTTTCAGAGAACATATATTTAATCCATGATCACACTGAGCGTCTAATAAGCCATGCCATTAGCCAGTTTTCTTGAGATGTTAGTCACACTGCTGTCTGGGACTGCAGAGCGAGCAGGCCGAGTGAAACAAATTGGATGATCGCCCACGCGGTGCTCTCTGTGACTCAGCTGCAACTCTGCCAAAAGGCATTAATCTCAGCCTTTTGAAGGGAGGTGAACCAGAGGTTTTATTCTACTTTATTTAGTTGCGAGCTGCACTGTTCTTGTTGGGGAAGACATTTTTGTGTCAAATTACAGGTTTTCCTTCCTATTCCACAGCATCATCTTAAAAAAGTCATAGTGGGAGCAGCTGCTGGACAGAGAAAGCAAGGTTGCTCTGCATCCATGGATATAAAGGAAGAAAAGTTTCTACAGAGACTGGACCCTTAGGCTACAGCTTTAATGTACCATTGTTTTCAGTACAGACTGACATAGTCTTTCTAATCAGTGTGATGTCATCAGTGGGCGTTTTGACAATAAATCTTCTGTACTTTACACATTTTGTTGGAATGAAAGGCTCTGACACTGCAGGCAATAATAAAAATAGTTAATTAAAAAAAAAAAATTTAATATGAAGCATCCATAATCCAGAACAAACATCAAGTTAACATCAGTCAGCAAGGATAGAAAAAAGTATTTTTTTCTATTTTGTTTTTTTAAGAAACCTGCTGAAAGGCAGACATATACAATAAATATCACGTAAATTCACAGTACTGTTTGAGTGACAATGTTCTAATGCCACCTCTCCAGGAAGACTGGAGAAGTGAGTCTTATATAGACGGTCCATATAAGACTCAAACTCACTGCGGATCCAGACATTTGGATTGAGAAAGCTTCCTGGAGAGGTGGAGAAACGTCTTCAAACCTTGGAAACCAAGTCCAGTGGATATTTTGTGAATTTTTACGGAATGACTACGACTGAGAACCTTCATCAGCATAAAATATGAGTAAATCAACATTTTCTTCAAATAACTGGGAAAGAACTTGAAATAAGGGAAAGAACTTGCAATGTAATGTTGAAAAATAAGAAAAAATAAAAACACAATTTTCATATTAAAGGTCCATATACCGGTAATCCAATTATTTTACTTTAGGGTCAAAAATACCAACTCTATTGGGAGATCATCTTATCTACCTGTGCACTTTCACTATCCCAGCTATTGTTATTTTTTTTGTCACTGCAAATGATTTTGACAATTTGCTGGAAAATTATTTCAAACTCTCAGCTAATCATGTCTCTTAAAAGATAATTTAATTTCACAGAGAAAAAGGAAACCCCTCCTTGCTCAGTTGGAACCATCACTTAAAAAGGTGTTGTACATTTGAGTAATATTGTCTAAAGGTGAAGCTGTATTGACAGCAGCAGTGAACTGAAACAATCACGCTGAATAAATGAGCCTTGGATCTCTAACTTCCATCAGTCCCCGATGGACTAACACTCATTCAGCTGACGGCAGAATGTGACTCACTGGACCTTTCACAGTCTGCGCTGATGAAAGTTGACAGGAAATTAACGGGAGTGTTACACATCAGCTGTTGCTTTTATCTGAAGTGACAAAGAGCATAGACATCTATTACTATTCATTAGTGGTCAAATGAAAACAAAAAATATGTGAAAAGTTACGACTTCTACCTTTAAGTGCCTCATGCATACTTCATCATCCAAATCAAATCAAGTGAAAAACTAATGCTTTCCCTTCTACCAAATGTAGAATTTTAACCTGTAGATTCTCACTGTTCCTTGTCTTCAGAGTTTTAGCTATCGGGAGACTGTTGGACGCAGGAAAAGCTCAGTCGGCATTCCACGGATGTTAGGACAACTCTTAATTTTGCTGCAGTACCAGAGCCTGGCTCAGCGCATCAAAGTGATGGTTCGAAAGGCTGAGAATCTGGTCAAGCTGACACGAATCCCAGGAACCCCAGGTGACAATACCAAACTAAGAAAATGTCATTTTCCTGAATTTCATAATGTTCAGTTTCTTCATCAGTTATGTAGAGAAGGTTGATGAAAGAAGCACTAAAAACTGTATTAAACTAAGAAAACAGACATTTTAGTTAATTTTAGTAATATTGTTTAATGAACACACCATATCTCCATATCTAACGTTTTATGTATATCTAAATGCTTTTATAAAGTCTTCTAAAAAAATAACTAATGGACCTTTTGACCTAATCATCAGCTTTTGCTGCAGTTTGATTGTCAAATTGAAGGGACTCTGATTGGGCCAGTCCATAGCGTTATCATTCCAGACACAGCAAACATGCTGTGTCTGGAATAAAACATGTTGATAACTTAAATCTACAGAAGAGCACTAAAGATTTGGGGGTTAGTTGTGTATTTTTTCAATATAAATTACCTTATTTGTGTTTATAGACAGTCACAACACAGTGAGGTAAAAAGTAAAATGGCAGCCATGCATTTGCACGTACTGAGGGCGTTTGGTGAGGTAGTTGATAGTCCAGGCAGCCAGATGTTTGTCCACTCCAGCGTCTTACAGCTACCCCCTTAGCAGTGTTGGTCTGATGGTTTTGAAAGCGCTGGAGAAGTCAAAGAACATGACTCGCACAGCAATTGCAGGTGGTCTCCAGGTGGGTGAGCGCCCGCCAGTGGCCCCACCAGGGGGTGGCCAGGGCATTGGACAGGGTGGCCGTGGTAAATGTATTACCATCTGTTTAATATTTCATCCCATTATGCACAGCCAGCAATGTAACAATAAAAATCACACAATAAACCAAGATATGAGTAGGCGTTAACTTAAGTCTTTATTACTTCTACAGGCAGGTTTACCACAATAGTAGATTCAAAGCATGAAATTAGGGATTTTAGTTTCAGTGTGCCACCCTTATGAAACATTTCTGGAGGAACCACTGGCGCCCGCCTGGGTCCAGGGTGGGGCTCACCACGGCGTGGAGGTGTGCGAGGATGAGGTGTTCCACGGTCTTCATCAGATCGGAGGTCAAGATAGGCTTGTGTTAGCATTTGATAGGCAGGCGTTAGCATTGGATTTATTTGCATTCAATAGCCTGCTTCAGCTGGTGATCTGCTATAAGAGACACACAAAGCTGAAATTGGTTTACAAATGCAGTTTTTTTAATTTGGTAACACGTATTGTAAAAGACCATCAGTACCCTAGTACTATAATCTTGAACGCAGCATCAAAGAAAAAAGATTTTTTAAAGTCCCTGCTACTATTTATAAGCCTGCTAAGAGCTTTTGAGCTTTAAAATAATTGGATTTAGAAATGCAATGTTTGCAGAATAACCCTTAGTGGCGGTTTTCATTCTGACACCCTAGTGCTCTAGCTAGATTCAAGGACAGCCACAGGGTCGACGTGATTTGGTCACATTAGTTTTAAAAACGCAGAAAATTGTTAACTTTCTCACTTTTCACTTACAATTCAATTCTGAGATTGGTGACACCATAAAGTAAAACTGTGGTTAATTTGCTTTGTCATTAAAGCTTATATTAACATTTAGCTTTATTTTATGTATTCTCCTGCTCTGGGCAGGTTTACTGGTTCCTTGTTTGGCGTGTAAAATAATCAGATCAGAACGTGATGAGTCCAGAAGTCATTTCCCCTCCTGTCTGTGCCATGTCTCACTGCATTTGATTTTCTGCTGGTTAGGAATGGAGGAAGCAGAAGAAATCTGCACAGAGAAAAATGTACATATGTAATAGAGCCACAGTATTTTCTGTTGTGGTAAATTGCATTAGCTTTCTTAAACGGATTATCAACAGAGATTATATTTTCCTAGTGATGTTGGAGATATGGAGGCGGTAGTCTGTGAGTGCTATGAGGAAAAAAAGCTTTTTTAAATGTGAGTGTAGCAACAGAGCTTTCCAGTGTTTTCCATGCATGAAAAATACCTGATCATAAAATTATAGATACTTGTGTATATTTTCTTTGTTTATTGATAACTACAGAAAGAAACTAAATGAATGTATTCTAAATTTTCTGTTTAAATAATATCCAACATAAAAAGCTGTAATAAAGCTCAGAACGTAGGACTCAGAATTCACGGTGAGACAGACAGTGATTACTTAAAAGGCCTTTATTGACACCGACGCTGAGCTGTGGATCTGCAGCGGCTGGAGTAGCACCGCTTATCACTGGAAACTCTGGTGGAGAAAAATATAAGTAAGTGACCATAATAATCTGACGGAAGATGATTATCCGTTTGAGTCACTTACCTGGTTTATCAGTTCAGTCAATCTCCATTTAACGTGGTATGATCTACATGGTGGGCTGCCAACTAGCAGGCGTTGCCTAGAGTGTTCCCAATGCTTCAGTCCTGGAGGACAAGCTCAACCCTGAGCCAGGTCACAGAAACAGATCAGAACGGGAAGGCTAGGAGGTCCAGGAGTCCAAAGCCCAATCAGGGATTCAAAACAGAACAGGAAAAGGCTGGTCCAGGGACCAGGAGTCCAACAGAGATTTCAGGCAGAGCATTCAGATGGGAACAGGCAAGCTCAGTAGAAGAGAGGCAGAACAGGTCCGGACAACAGGAACACTATGATACGCTAAAAACTTGCTCTCTCCGCTGAGCCAAGACAGGAACAGGGAACACTCAGTGGATAAGAG
>NW_015152108.1:96303-101496 GCF_000732505.1 Cyprinodon variegatus | reverse complement strand
TCTCTAACCACTGGCCCTTGAGAAGGAGAACATGAACTAGAGCTTCAACAACAATTTCAAACTCAATAATCTGGCTCCGATAGCTGGGACTGAGCTGCATATATAGGAAACCGGAGCAGACAGATTAGATGAGTGATAATTAGAAACCAGGCAGACTTAGGCAGCTGAAAAAAATGAGCAACTAGAGCAGCTCTCAGAGTCATGATCATGACAAAAGTAGGTTTTCTGAAAATGTCATACTTTTTTGGGGAATAAATCATCTGCAGATTTGCATTAAATTTGGATCTTTATTCCGACAAGAAAATCTCATTACAAAATTATAGACAATTATATATTAACACATTATAAATGTGTATAAAGCACCATTTATACCAAACAGTCCTACTAGTCCTAATCTTATAATGCAAATAAATCCAATGAGAACCTTAAATAAATATAAGTGATTAACTGCGCTAATTTAGCATTAATAGCAAAGTTTATATATACTGTAGGTAACTGCAGTGGAGTTTGGCAAATTACTTGTGACCAAGTTCAAAAACAGGAAAATAGGCAGAACATGCTAAAAAATAAACATGAAAAAACTGTTTGCGCGCCGTAACAAAATGTAGCTGTCAGTTAGAAAAAACAAAATTTTTTACAAAAAAAAAAACTAATGTTAAAAGTATTTCCAAAACTATAAGAACATTAAAATACATATTCCGTAAAAATTCAAAAAATATCCACTGGACTTGGTTTTCAAGATTTGAAGTCCAGTGGATATTTTTTGAATTTTTACGGAATGACTATGACCTGGATGACTGAGAACCTTCATCAGCATTAAAATACATAACATTTACATATTCATAACCTTTCTTTAAAGAGGTAAAGCCTCATAGAGGGCAGCAAAATAACAAAAGCAAAAATAAAAACAATAATGAAATTAAATCTACTTTAGTCACATATTTATAAAAAAAAAAAAAGTATCCAGGATACAGGTACAGAAATGTTTTCTGCTCTTCCACAATCGTTTATAAGTGTCTTTAATTTCCCAGCAGTCACCAATGTGGGAAGATTTAAACACGCTATAGATGTTTGAACCTGACACTAATTCAAAGACCAGATTTGGATGGATTTAGACTGTACCCCACCCCCCACACAGAGACATTAACAGATGGACACTAGGTGGTGCTACAACACTTTCCCTCTTTCCTCTGAATAAAAAAGGGTCTTCCATATTATACTAGATTAAGAGATAAGAAGTCATAATTATGAGATAAAAAGTATCAAAAGGAAATTATGACTTTTAATCTCATATTTATGACTTCATAAGTCAAAAGTAGGACTTTAAATCTCATAATTATGACCTCATGTCTCATAATTATGAATATAAATCTTGTTAATTATTATGAAATACCATTTTTTTACTTTCAAGTCCCAGCAATGGCATTGCATATAACAACAACCTTAGTTACAGTAAAGCTATTTTTATTTTAAAAAAAAGAATAACTAAGATATAGAAGATTAGAAAATATGTGTTTTTGAGTAACCAGCCTAATATAAGATGTAGCAGGAAACCTTCTTGTAAATTAAAGGTCACATTTAAGAGATGTGTGTCGTTACAGTAGTCTGCTTTTTCAACAGATCACTATGTTGTCATCAATCTACATCAGAATGGTAAAATAATTCATACGAAGGAGACTAAAGTGGTCAGCGGTCCAAACCCCATTTGGAATGCTCCTTTCCTGTTTGACCTCCCCCCTGGTGACATCACCAAGCTGCATCTGCTCCTCGAGTTCATCGTCATGCAGGTTTGAGTTTCAGAAAAGTGACTAAGCCACGATGCGAGGTCCAGTGACTGAATCAGTGTTTATTATTACAGGGCCGCGTCTACACGAAGAACAGCATCCTGGGGCGCGTGATGATTGGTCGTGATGCTTCAGATGCAGGACAGGAGCACTGGCGGGAAACCTGCTGTCTGGGACAAACTGAAACCACCCGCTGGCACAGCATCCAGTCAGACTCAGTGTAGGAAAAACTGTAGGCGAAGGACCACATTGCCTCCAGGACAATAGATGGCGAAGCAGGGATCACACTGGGGTTTTGTCTGATATCACAGCTGTCCAACCTGATGGCAATAGTGATAACTTCACTGTGATTCCTGAATGCTGAAGGATGTGAAACTGTAGCAACTTGGATGTACTGTGAATCTATTGTGTTATTGTAGCACCTACTTATCCATGTGTTATTCTGTACAGAGTTAGAGTTAGACCACTGTGTTTGGCATGCTTGAATATTTATCTGTAAATATCTAAATATCAGTAATTATGATCATTTGCTGAGAAAAAAACATATATTTTCTTTTTCTCTATTTGTATCCGGAAAAGCTTGTTAGATAAAAGCAAACCCCCTTTAGGTTTTTCATCACACAGCAGCCTGAGCAGATGCTGGTGATGAGGGCTTCTCCACAGAGACTCCATCGTACCTAATAACATGAATCTGGGAAGGTGCTTCTTCAGCCATTGGAAGGAAGAGACTTAAACTTAGACTCAACTTTATTTATCCCTTGAGATTACTCCTTCAGGACAATTCTGGTTCCATTAGCTTTTATACAAAGAGTTAAAGCATTATGCCATTAAGGATAAAAATACAACATGCAATGTAAAAAGAATGTATATAGTACAAAAAGAATAACGAGAGAATTATAAAAATAGAGCTAAGGAAAGTCTACACAGTTGACTTGGATTATTGCACTTGTACTGCAGAGATGTTCTGGCCTTATAAATAAGTACAAAAATTACAAACGCTACACATTAGTTGGCATATGTTATTGCACAGTGAGAGAGAAGAATATTGCACATGAGTGACAAATATTTTGCATAAGATTTCCAAGGAGGGGGGTGCTGACCCTTGCCCCTCTTCCTATCACATCCTTCTTCCCCCAAGGGGGGAGTTGTACAGCTTGAAGGCTTGAGGAATAAAGGAGTTCAGCAGTCTGCTGGTCCTGTATTTGGGGAGAAGCAATCTCCCATTGATCAGGCTCCTCTGAGTGGCGAAGAGTACAAAGATGTTTGATGGTCCTACTGTTTGGGGAACCTTTAATCTCCATTATCATCCTTTTCTGGGTCTACGGAGTGAATTTATTATTTATTGTTGAATGCTTTCAATTCAGTTTATTTATATAGTGCAAATTTACAGCACATGTTCTCTCAAGGCATTTAACATTTACTAAATGGAAATTAGAGAAAAAATGCCATCCAGAAATAAAGCTTTTTTTTTTCAAAAACATATAAAAAACTGTATTTTTTTTATTTCCCTTTTTTTTTTATTAAATTCAAATTTTACTTTTACAAAATTTATTTATTTGTTTATTTTTTTTTTTTACACATTCTTCTTTTCAGGCTTTCCCCTGGAGTGAGGAGCAAAGACACATTTCTATTGGTCTACATTGACGTTAGTGGCAACATTTATTGTTGCTCAACCTTTTGTTTGAATTTTTCAAAGTTTCATTTTTGGATACCTTTTTTGTTTTCAAAATGTGTTCTTTTCTTGAAAAAATAATCAAACAAAGTTCACTCCATACTTGTGTACCTCAGAAAGCGTTCGCGATCATCTGCAGAGATCATCCATATTCCAACTGATGGAAGGAAAACTGCAGCTGTTAACAGTTTTTGATCTCTTCAATGAATGAGATTAAAGGAGCCATAACCTAAAAACATAACTGCTTTCATTTATATAAAAAACAAAAAAAAAACGTGATACAGTGTCTTGTTTTGCTTTTATTTTTATTTTTTCTGTGGTTGGGTTTATTGTTCAAACCAGAAAAGTTGACAAGAGCCTAATAATTGAATTTTATGGATTGTTTTCACTCTTGAGCATAGATAAGATGTCTGGTTAAACTCAACCTAATCTACTTTGATAGTTGTGGAATAGACAGTAAGGAGTGGGATTCAATTATGAGACAATCTTCCAAAACCTCATCTTGCAACAGATAGTAAAATATAGTATAATTTATTCCCTATCAATTTTAAATAGTTCCATTAATTTAGAGCGTATACGTTCAGTTCCAGCTCAGAGGTGCAGAACCTCTAAGGATTTTAGATGTGTCATTGCTTCAGCAATGCATTCTAAAAAACTAGAATACTCTCATCAACATGTCAGACAGGTCAACAAAGATCTGAAGGCCAGCCATGCATTTGATTCAGGAGTGTTAAATGATTTATACCAAGCATTAAACAGTTGCTTCCCTCTGATGGGAAAAACTCTGTTAAACCCAGATTATTTATTGTAAGTATGAGAAAATATAAATCCGATGTAAAAGGGGAGGTATAATTGATTAGTCATTACTGCAGTGGGTCAACAGAACGGCTTCTCCACCTGCTTGTTTCCCATTAAAAGAGGGAGGATGTTCAGTCACTTTAACAAACTGCTCCATTTCAAAGATTGTGACCAAGTCGGCAACCTTGGGGATAATTTTAATTTTGAATAAATGGTAGACGTTAAAGACAGGTAAATCTGAAGCTATGGATGCAACTATAAGCTTTGCTCTCTATTTACATGTTAAGAAGCATTTTGTCTGCATATTATTCTGTATTTTTTGCTTGGTATTTTGAGAAGCTAAAAGTGAAATAAATATGACTGACAAAAATATAAAGTCCTTCATCATCATTTCATATACACTCAATGGGCGGGCACTTTTTTAGCTCCACCTCTTTAAGAAAGTCGTATTACATGAAAGACTTAAACTATTTCTGAAACTGTTAAAAATTTAACTGGAGCTAAGCATATCAAAAAAATAAAAACTAATCTATCTACCAAATACTGAAAACGAAAATAGATTTGAAAATCAGAAGTTAAAATTAAATATAAATAAAACCAGTGAAAATACCTAAACTATTTAAACCTTGTCTCTCTCTGCTTTGGCATTTTGTGATTGATTTTCATATCTGTTATAGTGAAGATCTATAGAAATATAGAGAGATAAGATATATAGAACTGCTGTCCTTCAAATTTTCAGGTTTTCTTCATGGTATAACTGTTTTCCAGTGTAGTTATGATTTGTGCCCCAGTCCTGTAAATTTAAAATAGATACACACTATACTCTGACACAGCGGAATGTCCTCCAAATTAGGGCTGCAACTAACGATTATTTTAAAAATCGATGAATCGGCCGATTATTTTTTCGATTAATCGATGAATCGGACAAAAAATATTTTT
>NW_015152108.1:93481-94559 GCF_000732505.1 Cyprinodon variegatus | reverse complement strand
AGGCTGTCTGTGAATTGAGACGCAGCTTGCGTTTGTGGTATCGGTCATTAGAACAGTTGACGTTACTTTCTTTTGAAAATAGCCTTTGCTCACCTGCGGCGCTGGCTTGCTCTGCCGTATTTTTTTCTTCTTCCCGCGTTTCAATCAAGTGGCAGTGATGCCGACGGCGGCGGATGACGCATTAATCGCATGACACAACTAATCGATGATGAAATTCGTTGCCAACGCTTTTAAAAAACGATTTTTATTGATTCGTTGTTGCAGCCCTACTCCAAAAACGAACTGAGTGAGCCTGAGCGATTTGTGCGATTTGTCACTTTCCATAGAAGGAAGTGAAAGTTTTACAAATGAAAGCCAAATAAAAGTATGTAAACGGCACAAAATAAAAGAAGCTTGGCATGAGGCTGTAAAGCATTGAACTCCTCTGATGTTCCCACTCTCCTGTGGGAGGCGAATTCAGTGTTGCTGAGGCCTCTTCTCTGTGTGGGCCTGCAGCCACCCTGCTGGTGCTGTTACAGTCTGTCAGCTCCCTCTATCATCGCCTTTGAGGTTGAACATCAAAGTTTGTGAAGAAGAAAACATCAAGCAAGAGAACAAGAAGGTCGAATTATTAAAAAATGTTATATGATTTTTTTAGACAGTGGAAAACAAAGTGGCAGACATCACAAAACCAAGATAAAAGAAGTTAATAGATTAAAAGTTAATTCAGAAAAGAGGAGCAAAAAGCTGCATTCAGTTTTAAAGACACAGAAAACTGTCATGTTCAGGATCCCAGAGCAGTCTAAATGTCAGTGACCACCACAATATCCACAGTAGATATATTGATCCACTGCTTTTTTATCATCTCACTGAACTCCAAGTAGGCATGTATTCATTTGCTGAACAACGCTTGAGGAATAGTTTCAGAATTAGAGTGACTGATTGTGCCACTAATGAGTGACAACACAATTGTGGAAGTGCAGTTATTTATTATCATTTTCCAGACTGCTCTGCAAGGCACATTAGTGACTCAAGTTTCCTTTTGTACAGCCTGACATTTAGTGCGTATCAGTGAGCTCCTGCTCTCATCTGAACAGAT
>NW_015152108.1:90309-92526 GCF_000732505.1 Cyprinodon variegatus | reverse complement strand
CCATCATCCATCCATCCATCCATCCATCCATCCATCCATCCATCCATCCATCCATCCATCCATCCATCCATCCATCCATCCATCCAAAAAATCAAATGCTGATGAAGGTTCTCAGTCATCCAGGTCATTTGAAAAATCAAATGAAACAAATGCAAAAAAATCTAAGAAATCCATGAAAACTGTTTCTAATCAGAAATACTAAGATTTGTTAAAGATAAACTATGTTTAGTCATACTGCATTTTAAAGCACTGGAAGCCTTCGCTGAGAAAATGTATCTGGAGGAAGGAATGCTGACACCTAGTGGACATTTAAGGTAGATTATCTTTTGTCTGAAACTACAATCATATTTATTTGATTACAACATGAGTTTTTCAGGTAAAAAAAACAACAAACTTTTTAAACAACAATTAAGCAGATTTTAAACATACATTTTACATCTGGTTTCTTTCGCATGGTACTGTATATACTAATTTGGATTTGAAAGAGATATTAGGACTGTTGTAAGATAAAGCCCTTCTCTGTGGAGTGTTGGTCTAGTGGTTAGGGCAGTGTGCTTTTCCTCTAAGAAGGTTGCAACTACCCAGTTCGATCCCCACAGCCTCCACTTTGGGTCCTTGAGCAAGACCCTTAACCCCACACTACTGCGAAATGCCAAAATGGGATGTTTAAATGCAGAGAGTGAATTTCCCCAATGTGGGATAGTAAAGGGATTTATTTATTTATTATTGAGGTAATGATCTTGTACTTGTTATATCAAACTTTGACGTAGAGATGCATTATTCAGCTGTCTCAAGGTTGTGGATTTTTTTCTAGAAAGCACACAATGATTTTGACAACATCTAAGCAAATTAGCATCATTTAAACTTTGCTTAACATAGCTACTGCAGTACTATATAAAGAACTCCTAAATATAAAGAACTCCTCTTGTGTTAATCAATTTAAAAAACAATTTAAATTGATAACAATAAAATCTTATACACTGCTATAAAATATGTTACATAAGACATAAATTAACTGTTCACTTCTATGCATGAGCCCATTTCTCCTCGTGCACACTGTTTAAAAGTTGCTGTTCTCATAGCTCATACAAGCTTATTTTGCCCAAATGTCCGCTCTGACTCCTAAATGCCTAAATCACTATATAGAGACCATATAGTGGACTTTATAGTGAACTCAGTAAACTGACCGTTCCGATAGATGGTCACTGTTTTTTGCTCCCCGTTGGTCACATAACTCCTCCTCCACTACGCAGTTCCTGCCCTATCTTTGTTAATGTCTGTAAAAGCAAACCTCATAATGCTTTGCAAGGAGAGCTCTCTGAACAAAGCATTCTGGGATATATATGCGTCTTCTGAGGCCTTTCATTTCTTCTCATACACTTCGTAGACACTGTTTCACTTACGACCCTCGGCCATTTTCAAAGAACCACAATGAGAAAGGTGAGCTTTAATGACCGTCTGAATCCGTAGCTCACGACAGATATACGCCTGAATGTGCGCATGCGCAGGAAAAGATATCTAACATTACCTGCATGTAGGACGGCCTTACGTAAACATATCACCAGAATGATTGACAGTTGGGAGGACCACTTATTTAGATGATCCACCTGGAAATAAAAGATCTTCCTCTTTAGGTTAAAGTATTTGAGGATACAAATTATACTTTCTAATATCAGCACATTTCTCTATAATTTTCAGACTAATTTTAAAGAGTCTCGTAACTTTCAGAAACCACCTAATGTATTGATGCGTAGAGCCACCTGCTACAGATTTTACACCACCTGGAAAGAATCTCAACATAAAAATGCCAAAAAAAGAACCCAAGGACAGCTTTTTTTTTCTTTATTTATTATTCAAATATAAAAGAAAACTAAAACAAGAGAGTTTTGATTCTCCTCATAATTTCACTATGGAATAGAGGTTTGAGGCTGAATATATTACCACAAATAAACTATAATTTGGCTTTGAGACTCATCCTACTGAACACCTTGGCCACATGGCAACAACTAACACCTTAATAAAATGTATAAACTAATATTATTCGCCCTGAGTTTCGAACATGTGTGGAACGTCTGTTGGGAGCTGGAGAAGTTCCACCTTCCTCCAGCAGAGTCCGCCTTGGATCCTCCTGAGCTGAGCTGCCTGCACACCTGTGACTGATCATCTCATCAGGAGGACCACAGTATTTAAGCTGTCTTCAGACCTTGCCTCGACGCC
>NW_015152108.1:84220-89794 GCF_000732505.1 Cyprinodon variegatus | reverse complement strand
GTTGTGTTCTGCATCTTGGGCCTCTCAGTAAACCCATCATGACAACGTCGTTAAATCTCTAAAACCGTGGCGTTCAGATTCAGTCCTAAGGGCTGCAATTTGCCATGATGACAATGCATTTCAAGAAAGAAAAACAGCAACAGAGGATTGCAAAGCTAAGCTGAGCCAAAGGAACAAGGAACTAGGAGCTTCCTGCAAATGGAGTGGAGCCCAAAGTTACCCCCCATATTAAAACCTTAAGTAATCAAGTAAATGTACTTTGTTACTTTCCAACACTGCTAATGAACATGATTGCACCTATAGAACATGTGTTGCTGAGTTTGCATCAGCTTTAATCAACATAGGTTAGTTACTTTGTTTTATTCTTTTTGTATACTAATATGTATTTTACACTCGTTTTTTCTCTATTTTATAATTTTATTGTATTTTATGATTGTGTACAGCACTTTGGTCCTGTTCGGTGTATAAAGTGCTTCATAAATAAAGTTGGTATGGTATGGTTAGCTCTGTGTGTTTGTATACACCTTATAACAAATTGTTGAATTGACAAAACTCCAGGTGAGAGCTGCAGTTTTTATATTTGTGCAGCACTGATTTGAAATAACGAGGCCCACACATGCATCACGGCGCCCCCTGCTACTGAAAGGTAAAAGCCTTTCAGCAGGATTCATGGCATTTGTGTGCAGGCTTGCTTGTATGTTTGGGTTTTTGTGATTAACTTTCCAGTCAGACCTCACATCTGTAGCCCACAGCAGATTTGGAGGAGATCAGAGAACTTTTTCTTTCCATTATCAGACATATGTCTGACTGTGATTAATGGATGCTCCGCCATCAACAGACAAGTTTTCACGCCCCCTTGTAATGGTTCAGGTTGCTGTTGCCCTTGGAACTGAAGCCCGGTCAGAGGTCTCCAGATCAACTGGGCTGGATCAAATGGCGGCCTGATGAAAAGGGACAAGAGCGGAGAGAAGTTAGCCGGAACTGTGGTTGGCAGGCAGAGAAAACATGTAAACATGTCGACTCTCTTACTCGCCTGGTATTTTTCGGGGGCCTGAGGGAACCTCCAGAAATGATTGATAGGAAGTGGATAAAGGCAACGGTACAGGTGCAAACACACCCCTTGCTTTGTAACATCAAATATATTGGCTGATTTAGTGTGGAGTGAATGTTGTTTTAATCATTGTTGCAAGCATGCTGTGTAAATAATATTTACACATTGTGTAAACGGAAAAAAAAGACATATGGAAGTTCAATTTTGAAAAAGATATAATCCGAAAAGAACTTTAAGAGTAGCTACTCTGTTTTCTCAGATGTTAAATTTTCAAATTTGTATTTATTTATATTTTCATATTTAGATTTTCAATTTTATTTTTTTCAATTATTACCCCCCAAAATTGTAGATTTGTACACATACTGTTTTGCTTGAAAGTTGAAATTGATTAATTAATCACAATCAATTGCATTTTAATTAAAACCAGATTGACAAAATAAACTAAATTTTTAATTCAAAAAAACTTTTTTCTCATCAATTATTAAATAATCATTTGAGCGCATCAACAAATATATATTTCTTGTATTTTATAGATTATTTAGGTTCTTTCAACCATCCGATTGGTTGAAAGTAATTTAGCTTTATATAGAAATCCCTGATATTTTATGTAATTTCTTTCAAAAACTACCTCTATAGAAATGTGAATAGTAAATGAACATAAATTTAGCACAATTCCTTTTACCAATTATGGTACAAATATATATATATAGCACAAGATACACATTGTTGCCTGTAACAGTAAGCAGAAGATAAAGTTCAATTTTTAATACAGTCAGACCTAAGATTTATAGGCTCTGCATAAAACATTGCTTAAAAACTGCTATTCAATATGCAGCATTTAGTGCAGTTACAAATGTACCACTGAGGCTACCGTTAGACCAGTTATTACCAGAAATAATCCATGTTCCTTCCTTACTGCCAGCACTATTTAGCATTTATTATAGAGACTGCAGGGCCTTTCTGCAGCAGCTTCCATGCGTTATTTTTTTAACAAGTTAAAATGTTTGCAATTAAATAATGCAAACTGTCTTTTTTTTTCAAATTTTCATTTACAAAACATGTTCCTTGCTTTCAACAAGAGTGGAACAAAATTCTCCCCATGATTTTATACATTTATGCATATTTTTGCATGCACTATGACTGCAAAGAAAGTATAAAAAAGTGCTTACACACCACACTTTAGCTTTTGAGTTAATTTAGCAATCATTAACTCTTCCTCTTCGTCATGCCAAACATGTCGAAATATGTAAGATATTTTAATTGAGCTTTTTTTGTTCAATATTCCTCAAAGAGTAACATTTTATTCCCCGTTGGCACAGTAACTCTTAAAATAGAAAAAGAAGATGAGAAACAAAAGAAAGCAGTAACAGACGTGGCGAGCAACCTGTGGGACCGCATGGTGCATGGTTACAGCTGCAGAAATATTCCAGCACAGCTGGACTCAGTGTGGCTCTCTGCTCCCAGCATAAACAATAGGACAGGCAACATTTAAGCAAAAACACATGAGATTATTTCCCCAGAAAACATTTCTGTTGATGTGTTTACTGACAAAGCTTTATGTGTGAAAGAAAAACACAACTGAATCTCAAATCTCCAACTCCACCCCAGAGAATGTGAGACCCTTTGAAGTCAACATTTCAAAGGAAAAATACTAATTTGTTGTATTCACAAAAAAATACTGCAAGTTTATATAAGAGTAAATAAGAGTGTGACGATAAAGCATAAAAAAATGGAGCAGATGTTCTTAGTCATTCTTGCATGGGTGAAAAATCAGGGTTTTGCAAAACTATGCGGGGCCTTTGAACTTTTTTCATATTGTCACATTAGAGTCCCAAACTGCTCTTAAACATTGGGATAATCAGCATTAAATTGTGAAATTGTAAAGCACATATTTTTTTTCTTTCCTTTCCCTTTTGCATTTCCTTGTGTTTATTATACAACTAATTATTATATATATCGAATAAAATATGGCAAAAATTGTGAAGAACTGAATATTTATTGGAAAAAACTGAATTACAAACCTTTTAAATCCATGCTTTTTATTTTATTTAACAAGTATTAGAACTTGTTTAGAACTTGTTTGATCTCTCAAATAGGGGTTCCTTTGTAACGCATAATAAAGTAAAAAATCTTGGTGTTATTTTTGATCAGGACCTGTCATTTAAATCCCATATCAAAGAGGTTTCTAGAATTTTCTTCTTTCATCTGCAGAATATTGCAAAAATGAGCAATCTCCTGTCCAGGGGTGATGCTGAGAAACTAGTCCATGCATTTGTTACTTCAAGGCTGGACTATTGTAATTCTTTACTATCAGGAAGTCCACAAGCTGTAGTTAAAAGCCTTCAGCTGATCCAAAATGCTGCAGCCAGAGTTCTGATGAAAATGAAAAAGAGAGATCATATCTCTCCTATCCTGGCTTCTCTTCATTGGCTTCCTGTTAAATCCAGAATAGAATTTAAAATCCTCCTTCTCACACATAAAGCCTTAAATGGCCAAGCTCCATCTGATATCAGAGATCTGATTGTTCCTTATGTTCCTAACAGAGCACTTCGCTCTCAATCTGCAGGTTTACTAGTGGTTCCTAGAATTTCTAAAAGTAGAATGGGAGGCAGATCTTTTAGTTCTCAGGCTCCTCTCCTGTGGAACCAACTACCAGTTTTAGTCCGTGAGGCAGACACCCTGTCTACTTTTAAGGCTAGGCTTAAAACTTTCCTTTTTGATAAAGCTTCTAGTTAGAGTGGCTCAGGTTATCCTGATCTATCTCTATAGTTCTGCTGCTATAGGCTTAGACTGCTGGAGGACATAGGGACCCCTTTTTCATCATTCTGCTTCATTCTCTCTCTTTTCTCCCACTCTGCAGAATCTGTTAGTTCAATCTCTAACGTTCTGCTCTCTCTGCTTTTTCTCATAGTAGCTTCATCTGGTCTGTTCCTGTTTGGCTGTGACTCCATCCTGGAGAGAAATATCAGCTGTGCTGCTGCCATCAACACCTTTGTTTCTAGATGTTGGAGCTTGGCCTGTTTTCCAGTGTAGTCCTGTTTCTCTGACCGTGACTGGCTGGATGTGCTCTCTTCATCCTCTGACATGGGAGCTGGCTTGGAGCTCGTCTGCCTGGCTGTGTGTTTCCTGGACGGGGCCGCCTTTTACAGCTGCTTTTTGTGTCTCTGCTTCTGTCTCCATGAACCCCACTCACACTGAGCCTGGTTCTGCTGGAGGTTTCTTCCTGTTAAAAGGGAATTTTTCCTCTCCACTGTTGCTACAAGCATGCTTAGTTTGAGGGATTGCATCCAAGTCAATGAATCGATGCAATCAACTGCTTTTCCTTAGAAAACTTTGAATCAATTTGGCTGTATGATCTGTTGAACTGTAAAGTGCCTTGAGATGACATGCGTTGTGAATTGACGCTATAGAAATAAACTGAATTGAATTGAATTAAAAAAGAATTATAAATCATTGTAAATTTAGAATTGAGCAGTAGCTCTGCCAACTGGCAGAACATCCTGATGTTCTTTTTAAGAGAACTTAAACTCCCCCATTTAGTTCCTTCATTTGTAAAGTTTGTTTTTTTTCAATATCTTTTCCCTGGTCTTAAATGCTGTGCAATTGAGAGGAATTTTGGCTTGTATTTCTTCCTCTTTGGGCATTTTATTTGGATGTGTAACTATAGAAGACATAGCAAGTAGTTTTATTTTATTTTTTTTTACACCTGTTGGCAGCTCATTAACATCTCTAAAATAAAAAAAATGCTCTAACTGAAAAGGAGGTATGAAGGAACCACAGAGCTAAGAGAGGAGCAGGAAATTGAAGCCATCTCTTCCCTAAGTCATTATGGGCTATGTGAGATCCTGAGGAAACAAGTTAGAAGAACTCCAAGCAAGAACAAGACAGAATACCAGCAGCACAGGATTAATGTGTTTTACTGAAACATGGCTGCATGATCATATTCCCCATTCTAGCATCAGTCGGTCTGACTTTCTGATCCTTCAAGCAGACTAAGAAAGCTAGAAAATTCAAGGAAGTGAAAGCACCAGCAGTGTTTCTTAAGCCGAAGACCTCCCAAGATCCTGTGCAAGACAGATCACTACAAAAAATCCTATCCGGCAAATATCTATGAACCTCTACAACCGCTTTGTTGAACCACAACAAAAACAAAAAAGAATGAGTTTGATTTACCCTAAGGATTAATAAAGTAGTGAATTTAAAATGAATGCTACGGATAAAGTTAATTTTCATTGCAACAAATGATTCACTAATTATGACCCAATGTGTAGTTTAGGGAAATAAACTGTATGATCTACAGCAAATCTGATAACTAGGTTGTTTCCAAACTGCTGAATTACAGCTGGCTGCATGTATTTACACAACACTCCCAGCCTGCAATCTGTGTCGAATCTGCGTCACTTTAGCTCTGCTAAACTGCTGGGGGACAGAGCAACATAAACAGGGCTATACCAATAATGGAAGTCAGATGATTATGTGACAATGACGTCGAAGAAAACATTTCAAGGTAGCTGGGAGCATTA
>NW_015152108.1:76016-83097 GCF_000732505.1 Cyprinodon variegatus | reverse complement strand
ATTAAAACATACAGGAACAAATTGACCGACTATTCTTTAATTATTGTGTTTTACAGTTTCTGTAAAAAGTTGCCTAAATGGGTTTCTATTTTAGGGGAATTTGGATGGAGCCACTGGTGCCAGTTCCAGTCAGCTCTGCATGAAATGGATTCTGCCACTAATTATTTACCCCAGCATTTAACCCATCCCCTTGGGGAGCAGTGGGCTGCCATTGTGCGGCGCCCGGGGAGCAGTGTGGGGTTAAGGGTCTTGCTCAGAGATCCACTACAATGCTTCACTGAGGAAAAGATGTGTTCAAGCACTGATTGTTGTCTGCAACATGAAGAATTTAATTAACATGTTTTCACTTTCTGATATATTAAACCCTTGTTAAAGGGTGGTTATCTCGAGAGATAGCCAGCAGAAAATTGATGGATGTTTTATATGAATTTAATAATATATAACAGGATAAAGATAAAAATAAGATAGAAATATAAACATTTTCAGAGAAGATAACCAAGCAACTAAAGCTAATAAATATCAGCAGGTGTTCCAATCTGTGCTGGGTTTTCAATCCAAACACAAGGCAGTGCTCCACTTCATGTCCAACCTTTGCACCACAATGCTCTTAAAATACAAGTGAAAGATTTTGATATATATTTGAAACTACATATAATGAAAAGAAAATACAGCCTTAACAGTTTTTAACTGCATTAGTCAGTGAAAGGTGATTTCCAGAGGGCTTTTTTTTTTATTAAATTAGCCAAAGTGTTATAAGATGCGTGTGTCCAGCATTGACCGTCATACTTTGTATTTTTCCCAAAGTGGATGTGCTTTACTTTCCCCTTTTCTATCTCCCTGTCAACTCTTAGCATTGCTGCCAAATTGCTGCATAGATAAGACTAAAAATAAAACCAGGGTTCTATTTCATTCAGCATGCATGCAATCTGACAAGCCCAGTGCATTGTCAATGAGCTCTAAGTGACACTAAATCTGATCCAGATTGCAGCTGCGACAGAGCAGTGTTTTAATAGTGACCTTTATTATTTCCCAAATGACCTTGATTTCTCTTTAAAATTTAACAACCGGCTGTTTTAAAAGCTTCGTCTCAGTAAAAAAGATACCCTGTGTCGCATATCTAGTTATTTGATTTGTTCCAACCTGCTTTTTTCCCAGCATTTTATTGTCATTACACTGTCACAAGTAAAAAGCAATGAAATTCACTCTCTGCATTTAACCCATCACACATGTTCAGTACCAGGTTCAGAGGCCAAAGCACAATTTCAATTAATGAAACAAACTTTATTGGTTTGGGGTATTGGCTTGTACATACATGGAAAGTTGTTTCATTGCTGAAAATGGTCACATTAGCCTGATTTGGCTCCAAGCTTATTAGCATAATTACAACAAATGAGTCTAGAAAACAGATCCAGACATTTCTAGCTCATAAAAGCACAGAAGTTATTTTAAATGCATCTTGTTTTAGCTTAGCAGAGTAACCAGTCTGCCAATTCTTCCTATTTCAGCAATTGTAAAGAGCTGTTACAGAAATACCTCCTTTTGAATACTTTTACAATTATCTATTAATAAAGATGAGTAAGAAAGTGCATTTGAGTTTCTCTTCTTTCTTACTACAAATATATGCGTCATGAGAACAGTCCTGTCTGCTTTCAGCAGCTAAGTTACCTCCTCAGCGATCTCTCTCTGCAGCAGACTGCCTGTCGCTCCTCATCTTATGGTTTTGATTAAGAAAATTGAATGGTTTTAATCTATCCCAAACTTGTTTGTTAATGAAACAACTTCCCTCTTACTTGCATTCCTCGTTTTAATGTGATGACGGCATTCAGAGAGAACAGTGGAAACAGCTGAATAACAAAAACAAAACATTTGCAAGTTGGAAGATTTGGCAGTTGTGCCCATCTCTCCTGCTTGTTTTTACCGTTATGAATTTAAATTCCCTGTCTTGCTTTTAAAAATACAACCAATCTTATGCAAAAAATAAAATAGAATAAAAACCCACACATTATTTGTTACTGTAGTGTGTTTTGTAGTTATTATTTACATTGAATTTCAAATTAAAAGGTTGAGAGGCTCCCATTCAGTTGGGTCAGTGACCATGAGGATACCGCTGGTTGTCTTCTGTTGTGCATATGTGCTAGTAGCTGTGTAAGTGAAAGGAAACTATAACACAGCAGGAGGTTTCAAACAAGCACTCTGACTGGTTAAAGACATGATCCAGTCATACTGTTAATCCCTCAAAACTTGGGTGTAGGTTCATAAAAGTGAGGCTTCAGTCAAGTTTTGCCTTAGCTAGAAATCCCTGGTCTGTTACCTCTTGTAATCTTAGTAGCAATTAGATCTGATCCTTAAGATGTAATGAAAAAAGGCTCTCCTGAGGTAACTCCCATGTTTTATGTTTAACAACCAAATGTAGTTCTTTTATTAAAAGAAAAACATCTAGGGAGTTACGTTAAATGAAAATGAGCAATGGTTTCAAATATAATCATTCTTTCTAGGAGCAACACAGCATGGATTTTGATATACATATTAGCTTAATTTGAGATATATTATATTATTTTTCAGGTTACTATATAGCAATCGCTGCGTATCGATGCTCCGTGGCTTCCCTAAAACACTGGAGCTAACTGAGCTAAAAGTTATTGTTAGGCAACAAAACAGATATGAGCCTTACCTAATCAGACATATGGTTGGTTCTCTGAACTAAGATTTAATCTAGAGGGGTGAATGTGGCCTGGCTTTAGAAAGATTTCCCAGTTTGCTCCAAACTGGTCTGCTATCAGATTCCCAAGCAGAGTGACTGTTTAGGGAAGGAGCGACTTTTTAATTTTGCGACAGTAGCAACTGTAGTTAGTGTCCTTCAGGGAAGCTAAACTTTGACTCGCCCTGTATGGAGTGAATTTTGTTCCATCTGTGTTGCAAATAGAGAACATGTTTTGTAAGAGGAGATTTTAAAAAATACATCATCCAGACATAAAACTTTGAAAAACTTCCTTTTTTTTTTTTTTTTTACAGTGTCCTGTCTGGCAAGGTGGCAATAAGAATAATTGTCTTGATGCCAAAAGGAGCCCAACAGATTTTACTTTCACAAGTGTAGCGGTATCGCAATTGCCATACTGCTCCACTTGTTTCATGTATATAAATTGCTTTATTATAATTATGCAGGGAGTCAAGAACCCGTTCTGCTCTCTCTGCTGAAAAACTTCCTAATTAAGGCTTTATGCCTCAGGAGTCCTACAAGCTAACCAGGCTCGATAGGACTCAGTCTTTAGCTTGACAGCATCCCTTACTGCTTATATCCAACACCAGGCACTGCATACCTTATAACCACAGCTACTGCTGGCTGCATTGACAATGGAGGCAGAGAACAAGATTTACTCAGAATCCACGTCCCCCGCCTCCCCCAATGGATGGTCTCATGGATGTGGGAGTTGAATAAGTCCCTGACCCAGGGTTCTGCCAGACATTCCCAGCCAACAATAACTATTTGCTTATGCTTTGCAAGTCTATCCAGCTTCCTCCTCTTCCAGAGTATCCAGCTTTCCACCAGGTGGTGACTGGTGGAAAGCTTTGCTCCATTCTTAACCTGAGTGTCCAATACATGCGGCCGAAATATGACTGCCAAATGCACCGATGGACATACTTGTGCCATGACCAGAGATGGGAAGTAACGAAGTACAAATACTTCGTTACTGTACTCAAGTAGATTTTTCTGATATTTTTTACTTTACTTTACTACTTATTTTTATGGCGACTTTTTACTTCTACTCCTTACATTTTAAAAAATTGTCTCGTTACTTTAGTTTTGAATAATTTCAATGGAGTTACCGTTATTATTTTTCACGTCATCAATACCAAATTCAATCTAATTGGATGGGAATCTACGTTGCATTTGACGCACCACTACAAGATGAATCGACAGATTCGGCGGTATTCATTGGCGGCAAATCATTGCAGCTTGGTGGCGGTGGCGTTAGCATAGTAGCATGGACGACGAGATGATTGAAAATGAACACAACGGAGATCTAGTCCTATTGGCAGACATCCATTTAAAATGTAGGCAACGGCATGAAAAAAGTGGTTTCTACTTTTACTTTTATACTTTAAGTAAATTTACAAGCCTGTACTTTGTTACTTTTACTTGAGTAAAAAAGTTTAATCAGTACTTCCTCTCCTACCAGAGTATTTTTTTAACACAAGTATCTGTACTTTTACTCAAGTACGGAAAGTGAGTACTTTTGCCATCTCTGGCCATGACACTAATCTCCTTGAACCCCAGTTGGCCTCAGCAGATGGCCGCTCACACTGAGCCTGGTTCTGCTGGAGGTTTCTTCCTGTTCAAAGGGAGTTTTTCCTCTCCACTGTCGCTACAAGCATGCTTAGTGTGAGGGATTGCATTTGAATCAATGAGTCGATGCAATCAGCTGATTTTCCTCAGATAGAAAACTTTGAATCAATCTGACTGTATTGTATTGTGTTGTGAATTGGCGCTATAGAAATAAACTGAATTTAATTAAATTAATAAAATCTTGCAGTTAAATGGATGCTGACAAAAATATTTATACTGATAAGTTTCCTCTCACTGCCGTTACAGATTATCACTTTACCTTGATTTTGTTCCTCAGCCACACACATTCAGAACATATGTTCACATTGTGTTGTGGAGAAGACCTCACATGGAGAATGAGATTTAATGTGCAACTATAAGTGGATGTTTGTGGCTTTCTGCGATATGATTAAGAGTGCTGCTGCCCTTTTATTCATTCAGCAGTAGTCGGCTAAAATATGGAAATTTTCACTGAATATGTTTGATCACAGAAAAATTGTCACTCTTCTTTTTGTGTGTTTATTAAAAAAAGATAAAGGAGTAAATAAAATGTTAAATAAGCCTGTAAATTTCCATTGAGAGTGCTCTATCAATGTTTCTGTGTTTTACTAACTGTCTGTTGTAATATATTTTTCCAGACCACACAGCTGTGCTGTGCGGTCTGAATTACGACAAAAGCTTTTGCATTATCTTCCCAGAGTTTGCAGTTTCAGCCAGGGAATTCACACATTGTTCTTATTTTGCGTACCCTACTGCACGCTGGCAACATATCATAAATATCGGTCTTGGGAAATTAATTTTAAACATGCACGTTTTTTTTATTGTCTTATTTGACTTTTGTCTGCATGTGTTACAGACAAAAGTCTGCATCACATGCAGACTTTTGGCCAACTGGTTTAGGTCTGAACAGTGCACTGTTGGAAATCCTGCAATAAAGCATGCTTCAACTCCTGTTCAATCATGTTTTAACTGCTGTTGGAAAATCTGAAGTTCTAACAGTCTTACTTAACAACACTACTGAGATACAAAGAAGTGATAAATGGTTGTGTTTCCTTCCACTTTAGATGTAAGATATTTTTATTACCCTTTAGTCAGAGTGGAGTCAGTCAGCGTTTCTTTATAAACATCGTAAACCTTGTTAAGCCTGATTGTGCAGAAAAGAGAAGAGGCCAGTGCCTAGTCCTCTTCTTCCAGCCTGTGACCCCACAGGCTTGCTGATCAGCGGTTTTAGGGATCGGCCCTCCATGTAAGAAAAGGTCCGTGCTCTCCCACAGCTTGTAATCCCTCTCATCCAAGAAGGTCATGGCCGTGTTAGGAAAAATTCCAGACGTAGCCACGTTCTCTGCCCCATTAAACCAATCGCTGAACACACACAAAGTGGGAGCTACAGCGGGGGTGGGGGGTGCCATCTCTTAAGCCTGACTGGTCAGCGTGTCGAGTAGGGTCAACCCCCTACAGCGGTTTGCACAGCTTTGCACTTAAGCCACTTACAACACCACTGGCACAACTGATGGAAGTCACACTCCTCATGAGATCTGTTTTTGAGCCTTGTAAATAATTTTCACAATTGTTTTGGTTAATGTGCTTTTAGGACCTGATTTATACATATATATCGCTTTTTTCTGTTAGAAAATAGGAAATACATCTGAAAAATGGCAAATTAACGTCAGCCAAGAACTCAGCCAAAAGTTCCAGAACAGTTATGGCATTAATTCATAACTGCATGATCCAATATCCCCACAAATTACAGGTAGAGTGAGCAGTGGTTGGTTAAAAGAGGTTGGCACAGTAAATATTTTAGGACATCCTCAGTTCTCAGGTAAAACCTTGTCAGTTCTCAGGGATAAAAAAAAATGTTGGAGCTTGTTTTAATTTTATTGTTTTAATTGTTATCAACTGTGCAGATATTTGAGTTTACCAAAGCAACATTCTCACCTAAAAACACCACTCAAATATCCCCCTACTTGGTAACAATTTCACTTCACTAAATCTAAAGAAAGCTGCAATGTGTTCTGTCACCTGAAAACTGATAAGGTCTTCCAAGGACTGTCTACTTTTTTTCTTGAGAACTAAGGTTGTCCTAAAATGTAAACTGTAGGTTAGGGTTACGCTAAGTTTTCAGCTTTCATTTTAAATCATGAAAATCTTAAGGTGTTTACTCAACTCCTAGGAAGTTAAATTCATCACTTTAAAATGCCTATATTGATCCAGACTAGATACAGTTTTTTTGAAAGTATTAAACAGTTAACAGAGTTAAAACAACCCCCTTAATAGTTGTAGTTCAACATTTTTATTAGGTTGAATAGATCTATCACTTGAGTATAGAGTCAAAAGTTAACATCACTAATGTTAATCATTCACCCATTAATGGTGGTGAGCGGTAACTACAACTGTCCAAGGCAAACTGACTGAAACATGGCTGCTATAGGCCCTCTGACCAACATCAGCAGGTGACACATCTTTCCCAAGAATATAACAAATAAACAAACATAGCCAATGACAACCTGGGTGCAGGAGGAAATACAGTAGGAAGTCCACTGTTGTTGTCATGTGGGAATTTTAAAATCAACAATAATCAAATCAAAGGATTGACGGTTCAAGCCCCAAGCTCCGACTTTCAGTGTTGTTGTGTCCTTGGGCAAGACACTTCACCTGCATTGTCTACTGATGGTGGTCAGAGGGCCCGGTGGCGCCAGGGTACGGCAGCCTCGCTTCTGACCACCATCAGTAGACAATGCAGGTGAAGTGTCTTGCCCA
>NW_015152108.1:58989-73626 GCF_000732505.1 Cyprinodon variegatus | reverse complement strand
ACATTTTTCTTTCGTTGTTTCTTTCTTTGCACAGGTAAACAGCACATTTCTTCTTCTACGCTTGCATTATCGGCAGAGCAGACGCTGAATGCGGTCATGGACCCCTTGTGGAAGACCTCCGGTCTAGAGCCTTAATGAGCAAACACATGAAGACCATATCACATTTTGGCATCGTCTCAAAGTTTTCATTATACATGAGATATTGGTTGGAACACATAAATGTGATCTGCTTTTAGCAGAAACAATGAACGACTGTTTAAAGTGACAGTTAAGAATCTTGTAATGCATCGCCCTAATATATCTTATGAAATTATTTGACCCTGATGTTAACCATTAACAGCCTAAGTTAGAAACTGCACCCCACATTTGTAGCGTAGCTTTCTATCTGGGTTAGCATCTTCTAGCAGCAGCTGCTCAAACACCAGCCTCTTCTTCTCCCCTCTTCATTTTTTGGCTTTCCTTCAACACCTCTTCTACATTGTCATCAATTCTATTATGCTCCAAGGACCTAGCGAATGCCATTTACCCGGGATAAATGGCACCGTAAACAACGTGGCAACATCTGTGTGACAATACTTTATTAAAATTTATGAAAACTAAACAGCTTACAGTATTTTTACTGTACAAGACATCTTTTTTTAGAAGATCTTTATAATCCGGTTTAGCACAATTATCAGTTTGGATATATGTTATTGACTATTTGATTATTTTTTGCAAAATAATGCAAATAAAACTTCAGTGCAACTTCAGTCAAACCACATAGGTTTGCCTTTCCAAAATGTTCTTGTTCATAAGCAGAGGTAAATTCTTTGTAACTGTTAATGAATTGCCACTAGAGTGTCTGAAGTCTTTAGGGTACGACACTAAAATGAGCTGACAGGGAGATTTCTTCCGCTTAAAGTACAGCTCTCGTTTCTAAGCCTCCATAGAAATTCATTATAATGCTGCTCAAACACGTCACTTATAGTGAAAAGCCTATTAACAGATGTTCTTACGGTATTTTTTTATTAACTGTAATTGCATTGTGAGTAATTACAGTAACTGTAATTGTATATCCGTGCTAACAAATGCATCTTGCAGCAAATAGTGACAACTCCCAACCCATTTTCTGCATTTCACCATTTTACAAACTAAACTGCCAAATATTAATAAAGCTTTTCACAGTGAATTTCCCACATCCCTTTTCAAATTTAGCATTCCAGAATGGAAGTTTGCTTGTTTTAGTGGAAATAATAACTCAGGTTAACCACATCTGGCAAAAGCTCAGATCAAATGCATTGTTATTTTATCCATTTTCTAGTTTGATTTACCTACTGAGGAAGTATTTCATCCCCTAAAGATCTTTTAGGTTCTCATACAGAAAAATTTGATTGTCAGGGTTGGTGGATGTTGAAGTGCAAAGTGGAGGAGGCAGAGATGATTACTTGCAAAATGTAATGAAGTAGTAAAAGTACAAAATCCATAGGACTGATGAAAAAGAAAACCCAAGAACCCCCCAAAAACTAGAAGACACTAGGGGGGAATACACATAAGAAATGATGAAGATTTAGCAACGAGCAAATGCACATGAGGTGTATATAAGGGAGACAGAGACAATGAGAGGACTATTTAGCTGATAGGGAGCAGGTGTAGACAGAAGTAATTAGAAGGAGCTATGGGGAAGGAAAGGACACTAGGGGGCAGCATAGAACAACCAGGGAGAAACAACAAGATCTAAAAGTAACTAGAAAAGAAGTTAAATACGGTGAAAAGGGGAATAAAACTAATGACTACAAAATGAGGAATGACCAAGGGAAATGCTAGAGGATAAGAGAAGGGACTGAGATAGCCACGGGAAACCTAACCTAAAGATAAGGAAGAATAAATTTAACTAGACCAATTAATAAATAATACCTAAAATGTTAAAGAAAAGAGATAAGAATACAAAAATGATCACAAAATATAGTGAACACAGAATAAAACAAAGCAAACTAGATAATGCAAAAAACAAAAACTTTAACATAAAAATGTAAGATCATAACATAGATATATACATGTAAGTTACAGTAGGTCCACAAAATCAAAACAACACCATGAGCATAAACAAACTATTCGTATAAAGTTTGCTGGAAAGTATGACGCTTAGAAGGTGCAGTCAGAACCCTTTAGGGTTTACAATGGAGAATTTAAGATCAGCCAAGTCACTTCTCTACCCTCTGTTTGGTTCAATGTTTGGGTTATTAATGCTTAATGATCTAGATAACTTTCTTACATTGAAGCAAGTCCAAATTCTTCCAAAGATCTATGAGGTAATAGGCCATAGTTTAAAACTGCTCTGCCCAATAAGGCTTGGTTATGTGTTATTTTATGGATTTTTGTTTTTACTTCATCTTAATTCAATGTGTGCACATATAAATCAAACCATTTGGGTTTGGAGGCCAATACTCTGCAACGATCCTGATCTAAGTTGTTACTTATTTCTTGTAATAAGTGCATTTCACTTGGTTTGAGCAGGTTTCCCGAGAAAATAAATTAGTTTAAAAAAACTTGAACAAAAACTGAAAGTTATTGTATTTCAAGTGCATATTATCTAATTATTATTATTTTCAGGGCAGGACTATTATTTAAAATGATAGATCATCATATTTATCTGCCCAAATTAAGGGCAGATACAACAATTTTAAGAATTTTTGGCTTAATTTTTTTTTTTTCATAGATCGAAGATTCAGACATTGAATAAAAAGTCTTTGGATGTTAGAGAGTGGAAATATTTTTCTGTCTCTAAAACCAAAGCCAGCAAACTGAATTATTAAGAGAAAGGTAGATTTTTCCAAAGGTCAGGAAAATTCTGCTCATCATAAGCCACCCCTAAATCATTACTGCAGACAGGTTCACAACTCACAATGATTCTGACAGACCATTTATGTATTTGGTTTGAACGATCAGGTGTTTACTCTGATAAAAGAGACATGCAGCACTCACCAATCTGAGTCGTCATCTATAACCGAGCAACTGAAACAAACATGGGATGAAAACCACAGAAAATGTCAAACAGGTCTTATCAGAGCTCTGAGCCAATCTTTATGACAGCATATAAGAAATATGCAAAATAGGCAAATAGTTTTAATTGTAGAATACAGCATTAATACAGCCATTTAATGGAATTATGTCATAGTCAAACGTCATTACTAGCAAACAAAGAAAGTTAATTAATATAGAGTTTCTCTCTATGAGATAAAAGCAGTAGTTAGAATATAAGAACTAAACAATCTAAGCTTTGCCTTTAAAATATTACTTACAATCATTTCAAGCCCAGAAGTAACCATCATAATTACAATTCTGAAAAAGCCCTGCCAACTAATCCTGCAGTGACTCTACCGTACTGTTACATGTTGGATTTATTTATTTTTTTCGTTACAAAAAACGGTTTGGTGGAAAGACTTCCTGATCCACAAACACCTCCTCCAGCTGCTCTGGGAGGACACAGAGACGACGCCAGGCCAGCTCAGAGACATAGTCCCTCCAAGGCCTTCCACGAGGGCTCCTCCCAATAGGACATGCCCGGAACACAGGAGGCGACCGGGAGGCCTCCGGAACAGATGCAGAGCCACCTCAGCTAGCTCCTTTTGATCTGGAGGAGCAACGACTCTTTTCCGAGCTCCTCCTGCGTAACTGAGCTCCTCATCCAATCTCGAAGTGTGCGTCCAGCCACCCTCATTTCGGCCCCTTGCATTCGCAATCTTGTCCTTTTGCAACAGGCAGGTCATTGCTGCCGTGCTCTGCAAAAATTTAAAGATCCTGTTTCCCACTGAAAATAACGGGTTTAATCATGTTTTTCCCATTGGCAAAAAAACTGAGTGTAACTCCTGGCTGGCAGCTGTTTGGCCTCTGTCCCCCTGCCGCTGCTTGTCTGATGACAACATACGTTGCGTTCAATGATGTCACGTAAACTAGCGTGTTGACCCGGCTCGCATGACAGCTCGCATGCGGCGTCGTTTGACCCGGGTTGACATGTGTCAGCGAACTGTTCTCACTGCCATTAAAAGCCGATTGTTCCCGTTTTAAATGGGTTTGTCAGCTAGTGGGGACAGGGTTTACTTGCAATAAGAGTATTTTTCCTTCATTTTAGCGGGTAAGTAAGACAATTACAAGGTAGAGTAAGACGGTTTACATAGAAAAAAAAAACATAACCATTATAATTTTTTCTAAAGCATATTTGTTAATTTATTTGTTTTAAGGGAAAATATACTCATTCCGCTGACAGGCTATCTTATTTTCCTTGTCAGATTAAAGGCAAATTAATTCACTTAATTTTCTCTTTACATATTTTTGAACAATTATTACAGAATGTAGAAAATGCCTTTGAAATGTAATGTTTAATGTTCCTTGTTCTTGTATAATCTAGGCTGTAAATGTGTTATCAAATAAGAAGAAGTAAAAAAAAAAAAACTATTGGCTGCAATATGGAGTAAGTTGTAGCACTGTTGCCTTTCAGCATGAAGGTTATGGGTTCCATTCCTGGCCAAAGTTGTTCCTGCATGTAGTTTGCATGTTCTCCCTTTGCATCCCTAGGTTTTCTCTGGGTACCCCGGCTTCCTGGCACAGACCAAAAAAAATGACTTTTAGGTTAATTGGCTTCCCTTATATTGTTGTAGGTGTGTGTGTGCATGGTTGTGTGTCTCTGTATTTCCCTGACTGGCGACCTGTCCAGGATGGACCCCGCCTCTCGCCCATAGACTGCCAGAGATAAGCACCAGTCCCATCCAACTCTGACTCTGGAAGAATGGATGTAAAATTATTGACTCTCCTTGAACGTTTACTTTATATGACTTCACTGCAAAAAGTGATTAAGAAAATATAATGTTATTTAAATAAGTGCATTTTCCTTATTTTAATCAGGTAGATAAGATGATTTGCCAATGGAGTTAGTTTTTAGCCCTTATGAAACATGATTGTGTCATAGTTGTGTGGAGGTTAGAGGACCCAAATGCAGAGGCAGAGAGGCTGAGGTGATTTCTTGCAGTTTTAATGGTTAACACAAACGACTGAGGCAAAAATCCAACTTGAAATGTTACACAGACCGGAACCATGGAGACATCAGGGTAAAACAAGCACAAGGAGCCAGGGAGTGACAAGGTGAGAAGACAACAGCGACGACAGGACCAGCAACAATAAGGAACCAACAAAGGGTGACAGCAGAGGGAGAGCCTATATAGCTGAAAGACAAAGGGAGGGTTAACGAGCTGATTAGGAGCAGGTGTGAGTGGAGACAACGAGGGAGCCAAGGGGAAAGGAACACACACAAGAGGGCAACAGAGGACAACAACAGAAAAACCTGAGAACTAAAATAAATCTAGAAACACCAAGTAGGAAACAAACAAATAAAACACACGGATCAAAGCAAAACAGAAAGCAAGACCGTGACAGATTTAATATTATGTGCTATAAATAAGATAATTGTGTTTTTTTATTTAAAATATGTTGGGATCTGGAGAAGTTCCACCTTTCTCCAGCAGAGTCCGCCATGGATCCTCCTGAGCTGAGCCTTCGACACACCTGAGGCGCATCTCATCATCAGAGGATCCACAGTATATAACCTGCCTTCAGACCTTGCCTCGACGCCGCGGTGTTTATCCAGTTTGGTTAGCACCTGAGCCTAGCATCTTCTGAGAACCTTTTGTTGCTCTTGAATCCAGATAGGATTCTAATCCTTTTGTCTTTGCTTTCAGGAATCCTGTTTCCCTTGTGAGCTCTGGATGAGCTTAACCTGCCGAGCCTGCCCTCTGAGCCAAACCTGAAGACTCTTCTCTGGATTCTCATGCTGCTCTGGACTAAGAGCTGGAAACCCAAAGCCAAGGTCTGCCCTCACGCTAGAAGAAAGACGTTGAAGCGGTTATCGGACTCTGCTGAACTAAACAGTCTCTGGATCCAACAGTTCCTCTCTCAAAGCCAAACCCGAACTTCTCAAGGTATTAACCTGAAACTCTCAAACTCAAACTCATCAGCTTCCAAGCTAACTGAACTGTCATCTTTACAGACTCCAGTGAACCAGTCCCCAAGCCTGAACCAGTTCCTGTGTTTATTTCCATGTGCTTGTGAACAATAAACTTGTTAAACTTTTCATCCGTCTCCGTGGTGTTCTGCATACTGGGCTTTTCTGAAACCCATCATGACAAAATATAGATCATCTTATTTCATTGGCACATTGTCCACCTTATTTACTCAAATCAAGCGAAATTACATTTATTTAAAGAAAAACCTGATTGGATTAGATTTCAATATTTTGTAATACAATTAATAGGACAAACTTCTTTAAAAAAAATTGTATCTTTTATTTTTGTTGTTTTATTCCACATATTAGCCTCTACACATTCATTTAAAAATAGGCAACATAGACAAATGTTTCCTCAGCTTTCTATTAAAACCACATTTTCTCCCTGCGGCCTATACCTATAGTTAGATACTGCAGAAAAGCCACAAACCAAAGTAAAAAGAGACTCCTTTGTGGGAACGAGAGAAAATCACCTCCCTGTGTGGTCGTAATAATGAGGCAGAGGCCTCAATTTCAACAGCTGCCTTTCTGCTGTGGTTCTTTAATAATGTTTATGTATTTAATAAATTTATTTGATTCTGGCATTTTTGGAGGAGAGCAAAGAGTCTGTACTGTTTAATTTGATGTGCAGTATACCATATGCAGGCGCATGTGTACTTCCAGCATTATTCATTTTGCTGTGAATAAAGCCAGATGTTTCTATTTAATAGCAAGTAAGAACCGCGTCCAGCGAGTGCAGAGTTACCTTGAATCATCAGCCGATGCACTGACCACTGCCCTGCTGTTGTCTGAGGGAACAATCGGTCAGAGTTCTCTCACACATTTATTATTTCCACTGGTGATATCAGCCTGCACCAAGGGAGAACACATAGGGGCCATCCGTACAAATTAGTTGTCAGGAATAGTTGTAAAAACAAATTTCTTGTTAAATCTGTCTTATTGCAAATTTAACTATTTTTCCTTTTTTTATGTTTCAGATTTGTCTCTCATTTACTCCTCTTACTTACAGCACTAGATTAGGCCTCATTAATGTTGCTTTACAGTAATAATGGAGACATCTGTATCAAACTAGAGACATTCTTCTCAACAGGGATTAAAAGACACTTTGTGCAGTGCATTTATTACCCTCCACATGCAGTGCACTGGGTTAATCAGATAGCACTGGGCTCATTCAAGAGGCGAAAGCCTGTGGCAAACTTACATCTCAAGCAATCAGGCTGTAATTGCATGTTTGCTTACAACAACAGCAATAATGACTGGATAATTATTATGCATGAAAAGATTTCTTCTTAAAGCTTTGTGTTTATTCAACAAACCATTTCTTCTTTTATCAAGCAGACACCTTCACCCTTCACCAAGAACATTTTATCCCCCTGATAAGCGTGAATAAATGTTCTGTATAACCGTCGAACTTGTAATATTAAGACTGTGACCCTTGAAGAATAAACAAACAAAAAAAAAACGCTTTATTGAGAGATTTCATCTTTACGCTGGTAATGTAATGCATGCTGTTCCTCAGAGAGAGCTATGTTACACGTTCTGTTTGGGAACGCATCAGATAATCTGATTTCACATCACCATGCACCATGTAAGAATCCGTGCTGACACGAGGAGCAGGTTCAATTTTATAACTTTTTAAGACAACACCTCGCTTCTTTCCAACTTTAGTTTTAAAAGCAGGAGCTAACATTGAGAGAAAGCAGTCTCCATCTTAGTACTGCCAGGACAAAATATGATTAAATATATCTCCTCTTGTAGGAAAAATCTCAACCTTAAATAAGATTAACTGACTCGTCAACTGAAATCTCATTTTAGAAAATAGTTTTTACTCCATCACAGGTTCAACACTTAAATGTATATTTTACTGAAGCACTGAACCAGCGATGGAGTAAAAACAGCTATTTTATAAAATAAGGTTTCATTGAGATTTGACTGATTCAATAGCTTTAATGTTACTGGTGCAACTTTACTTTTAGAGTAAGTTGAGCATATAAAAACATATTAAAGGTATACACGACAATCTTTTTTTTTTTTTTTTCGGGTGGATCATTTAAATAGTGGTCCTCCTAAATGTCAATCATTGTGGTGATATGTTTACAGCTTCCCTATGTGCTTGTTCCGTTAGCTGTCTTTTTCTGTGCATGCGCCCTTGTAGGTGCCAGGTCTCCCTCGAAAAAGAGATTTTATCTCAAGGGACTTCCTGGTAAAATAAAGGTTAAATAAAAAATAAAAATAAGTGTATATCTGCGGTAAGCTACAGTTTTAGACAGTCTTTGCAGCTCACCTTTCTCACCGCAGTTCGTTGAAAATGGCAGAGGCCCGTAAGAGAAAAAGTGTCTACCAAGTGTATGAGAAGAAAAGAAGATAAGTCTGATGCTTCTGCTGCAGAGAGTAGCTTTGCTATATTTGCTGTTATAAGTGGGTAAAAAGTCATTTTAAAATGTTTTTAAATGAGAAAATCCAGCTGAAAACTTTATCTGTGCAGTCAGTTCATCATGATTAACCTACCGTCAAATATTATTTCACTGTCGGAGCCGCTCAGACCCCCGTACACTGGCGGTGCTCTGTTGATTGGTATCCCCTTCAACAGCAGACTCTGGCATGGTTTCTTCTTCTGGGTTTTCCGCTGCTTTCCGCGACGGCTGGAAGGCGGTTTTCATGTACGTAATCCAAACTGCAGGCACAAGGATATTAAAAGCGAACATATTTTGCCGGTAGGTTTTAACATTTTAAATTAATTTAAGGCGTTAAATGTGATCATAGGTGTGATCATAGTTCTCTGCATCAGCAGCGCTGTGTCTGACTCCCTGCCAGCTCCCAGTTCAGCTTCTCTGATTGGCTGATGTGGCGCGTTAAGTAGCAAAAGTTAAATTTTTGCTAGTAGGAAAAAAGCAGCACGTGTATGACGTCATCACCACACCGCACTGGAGAAGTTACAGGCAGCCTGGGCAACATGCAGCTACGCTCTACTCCTTATATTCATTCGGCTAGCTAATCTGAATCGTTTAATTCCATTTTGAGAGATCATCTGTGGTAGCAGCACTAGACATCTTCCAGGGATGTGAGTAAAACTAGCAGCAGTTCAGCGGACAGGATGAATGAACGGTAGCCGGCGCGGGCGGATGATTTCATACACACTCCGCTTGGTTTTTAAAAAATAGAACTACAAAAAATATAACCGCGGATGTCTGGGGGACAGTGATTCCCCTACATGTTATGTATGCTGGCGTACCATAAATGATAATTTTGAACAGTTTAGTTTGTGTCTTCAAGTCGTTGCCCATAGGAAGACGTTACTTGGATATAACCTAACCAAATATCTTCAGAACAGCTCCAAATGACCCAACAATCATATGGGTGATTAGAACATGATGTAATAACATAAAATCAAGGGCCAAATGTAAAAAAAAAAAAACAGTATTACCCTTTAACAGGCAGGTAATATTAGAGTTGAACAAGCACATACAAGAATAACCAAAAGTAATCCTAACACATCCTTGCAGACCAATAGAAATGTATTTTGCGCCTCAGACCATTCACAAAAATGCTTGTAAAAATAATGGAACAAAATTCACTCCATATAAACTAATATTACATATCTATTTCCTTAGGTTATTATTATTTTTTCATTGATTCTAATGGAGAAATTGCATATTTATCGGCTATAATAGTTTTGGATTTGTAAGACCATTTGAGGAAACTTTAAAAAATGTTGGAAAATAAGGAATTATTAATTATGTTAATGATATTATTTGGTCTTTGGATTTTACTTTAGTATCTTTTACATTTTATTTGTTTTCAATCATATTATCTTTTCACATCTTTTTTTTTAATAGCCTATATGTTGGATGTAGAATATTTTATTAATGCGAAACAGTCCTTTATCTACGTTCCTCCCCTTAGCAAAAAGTTGTATATTTGAAGTAAATTCTATTAAGAATACTTAAGTATAACTTTAGAAAATGTACCGAACAATGTAATTTTAGTGTACTTGAAGTAATACTGAAATCTTCAAACTAAATTGGGACATTTTTAAGCTTTAGTTAACAATAAAGTAAACAATAATATAGTCAAGTACACTTGTCTATACTATTGTTAAGTATATAAAATGTAGTTTAGAATAAGTAAACTCTAAGTGTACTCTAAGTGTGAAATTAGTGCACTTTTAGTATACTTTAATTAACTACTTTTAGATAATATTTCCATAGATACTATTTAGGATTCCCCCCCTTCTTTGTGTGCATGTGTGTGAAATGAGATCATAACATCTTGGCATGTGTCGCCAGCGCCGTTACGTAGTCAGACTGTTTACTCAGCTCCCTCTTGTCTCTTCTTTGGAGGCAGGAATGTAAATCTAGAGGGATTAGTTGGAGGGCAATGGGCTGTGGAGCCCTCAGCAGCTCTCCAAAGGGTCTGTCTCACTGCGTAAAGTTAAGAAGCGCGTTTCCGGGCGCGCGGCTCACTCATCCCGCAGCCTCTGAGCGCGTCACCTCTGCGGGACACTTGACTACGACATTTTCAATAGCTTAGGTCCTTGACACATGAAAGGAGTGACGTCTGTCGGATGTGAAGAGTTACTTTATCAGGCCATCTGTCCGGAGCGCCATGAGGGACATGGCTCAGATTAATGGAGTGACTCTTTTACCGTTTGGGGCCATCTGTGCTGTTTTCTTGTGGGAATCTGGTGCCAGCTCCATCAGGACGACGATTTCAGTGGATACATCAAGGTAAAAGGGCGACAAGTTATCTTTTTCATTTTTTTTTGTATCATTATTATTATTATTCTACTTTGATATCACATGTTTCCGGTGTATGACATTAAAATCTGGCAGCGTTCTTGGTTGAACAGCCTTAACTTTATTAAATCTAAATTCAAAACCAGTTTTCAACAGTGTGTCTAGTGCGCAGAGATACAGTTCTGTAATACAATTTAGACTGTGGGTTTTATTGGTTTGTGCGAGCAAGCTGTCAAAAGTGGAGTTCCTTGGAAGAACCACTGCGGCGCATCTGATTTCCAGAGAGACGCAGAGAGCTGGAACCGCTGAGCAGGCAGCCAAATGTTGCCTCTGCTTAGACATAACATGACGGATGTTATTCAGGTGCCCGGTGAGAGCAGGTCAGGAGGTGAGGAGGTGCATGTCAGTCAGATGCAAACCGCGAAACATCAGATTAAATCACTAATGCCTTACTGACAGAAATCTGGTGGGAATTTAAGGAAATTTGCTTTTTTTTTCTTCCCACAAACACAAATAAGAAACTTTAACATCTGTTTCCAGATCCAAATCACTTTGAGCCTTAAAATTTCACAAAAATATAATATATTCTATTGCCAACATGATAGAATACTGAACAGAGGCCGCTGCTTTTAGTATGGAGTGAAATTTGCTCCACTATTGTTACAAAAAAGGAGTACGTTTTGTAAACCGAAATAAAAGAAAAAAGTTTTTATTTGTCGCTTTGCTGTTTTCTCAATTAATTTTTTCCAACACACTTTTTTTAATCTTATTTTTTCATTTTATGTTTTCAAATTTGCTCCCATTTTTTTTTTTTTTTATTTTATATTTTTTTCGCTTTGTTTCCTCAAATTTCTGTGTGTCAGATTTCGTTTTAAAAATTGCATTTTTTTCTAAATGTATTTTACAGATCACATTATTTTTAATGTCTTCTGGGGTTACCTTTAAAATAAGCATTTCTAATGACCAGCATGGCCATTTGCAGATACATTTTTATTGGTCAATTAGCAAGTCAAGAGCAAGTGTTTGAATTGGGCTTCAATTAAAGTGGCTCGGTGTGTTCCAGGTGAACAGAGCTTTGTCTGGAATGTGGACGAGAGTTTAGGATGTTCTGATGGGCAGGGTTAAGATTATGAATTTCAGTTGCGTTATGCAACTTATTGATGAAAAATATGTAATGAAACAATTATAAAATTAACTTTCCTTTGAACCTTCCATACTGTATCGATGAAGTGTCTCACAGTCGGTTCTGTTTTCATATTATTTATCTAATTTATTAATAATATTTCTACCCACAATCAGCAATTAGCCTTTTAATACAACTAGATTTTACAACACAAAAGTATTAATCAGTCGGTCAAGCATGGCTTAATATTGATCTAAAAAAGCCTGTTAAGCTTTTTATGAACAAATACTTGAAAAAAATATATACCATTGATTCCTTGTACAAGTTTGTGTTACATATATACATATATTGAAAAAATAAAGAGAAATTGAAGGGTTGGGGAATGTTGAAGTGTTAAAAGTTAGATCCAATCAACTATCTGTTCACCTGATAGGAGGGCGTTTTCCCATCATGCACTCTGCAGTGCAGCTGCCGCAGATGCTTATGATTAGCTGTGACGCCTGCATCAGTTTTAGTTGTTCACGTTCTCCAGACATCAGACACAGACGGGATTAAGTTGGACAGAGATCCAACCGTTGTTCACCACGCACAGACCAACACTGACCAGATCTGTGCAGGTCTAGCTCATGTCAAACGCAACTACATAGTTGCTGAGTTCAAATTCAGGGGCTGCGTCCTCCGAAGGCCAGATTCGTCAGCCGATAACGTTATAGCGCGCCGCGGAGGCCTGATCCGATTGGACGATTCATTGTTATTCGGCCAAGAAATGCAGCCTTCTTTTTTCGCGTTTTGAAGGATGGGTCTGATGTATCCTAGGTAGCCTTGGGTATCCCATGATTCATTGCGAGTCCAAGCAAACCAGCTGCTCGGTAATCAGAGGACAAAGGTAAATGCCACCGAACAGTGGTGAATATTGGTGCATCTCCTATATCTTGGCAGTGTGTGGATTCTAAATATGATATTCCACAACGGTACTACTGCTGAAACTCCTTGAAAATGTTGTTAGCGCCCAGAACAGTACTGAGAAGTCTGGCATCCATTTTTTGCCTACTTTGTGTGTCAATTTTTACGGTTGCTAGGCAACAGAGGGTATGGGCAGTGAAAGCCGGAGAAGGCTGGAGCTGTTTAATCTTGCGCTGCAAGCTGGATTGTCACGAGATCTGAGTTTTCAGTCTCACAACAAATCCATCTTGAAAGATTCCCGCTTATATGTCCATCTTGTAAAAAACAGCGAGTCGGACCAATGACACCCTGGCAGTGTTTTTTGGGGCGGGTCATGCGCTTTGCCGGGGGCATTAGAACCTGTTTCAATTCACAGCCAAAACTCTTCCGACATTATTTTCCCTGACGTCGAAGAATCCAGTCCAGATAGACCAAGTTCTTGGAGGATGCAGGCTGTGAAATCGAAGACGCCCAAAGTGATCTGTAAAATACAATTTGTAAAAAATGTTAAAACTCAATCTAAAAAACAGACATTTGAAAAAAAAGTATATCTGTAAACCAAACATTGAAAAGATTAAAACTTGAAATAAAAAAATTTGTAAAAAAAAAAAAATCTTTTGAAAAACTAAAGTATGAAAATAGAGTTGAGGAAAAAATAACACAATCTGAGAAAACAGCAAAGCTTTTTTTTTTGATAATATGTTTATTTGTTTCATTTCTCAATTGACTATTTTTATTTCAATTTACAAAATGTGTTTTTTCAAATATCCATTTAAAAAACTTGTCCTTTGCTTACAGCAGTAATGGAACATAATTCACTCCATAATCTCAGGGGTCTGTCAGAGAACATTACAAAACAAAAACCAGAGATACTGAGGGAAACACCAGAAAGTCATAGATAAAGACATGGAGAAGTACAAGAAGGAAACATTAGTAAAACATTTTCCTAGGCATTGAAAACTTCACAGGGAAAATTTTAATCTATCATCTGAGCATAAAAATCTATGGCATGCCAAGACATGGATGCATCAACCTAAACTACGTGAAGTGGAATGCTATATTAATCATAGATGTAGCCAAGAAACCACCAAAGGAAATGCAGGGATCCACAGCTAAAGAAAGCAACATGAAGTCCTTGTACAAGCAATCTAGGAAACACGCAAAATGTATAAATCAAAGAAACCGTCTCAGCTCCTATGAGGCCAATAATCAACTTTTTGGCCAACATGCAAAATGCTGTTTGAAAATGTAAATACGCTTTTAGGAAGCAGCAGAGTCTTGGCGGCATCATGCTGTGGAAAATGCTTTCCAACAGCAGGGATCGTAAAACAGTGTTTAAAAAACATGATTAATATAAAAACAAAGATTTTCAAGAACTTCAAGGGGGGACCTCTATACATGGAAACACTTGTCAGGATTAAGTGATTCTCAATGACGTGACCAGAGCTCAGTTTGCACCTCTGTCCTAGTATGAATTTTGCTCTTTGAGGGGTTAGATGCTGTATCAGAATATTCTGACTGACATGATTACATGACTTATGTGACTATAAATGGCACAGGTCGATTATTTTTTGTTTTTTGGGATTGAATGTCATCATCATCATCATCATCCATATAATCAATATATTTTACATGTTTTACAGATCTCTTCGGTTTAAACAACATAAAAAGCGCACACTTGACCTATAAAAATGTTGTTAACGTCCATGGAGACCAATAGAAATGCATCTTAGCTCATCACTAGAGAGGAAAGCACTTCTGTATATACGTATATATATATATATATATATATATATATATATATA
>NW_015152108.1:49149-58152 GCF_000732505.1 Cyprinodon variegatus | reverse complement strand
TATATATATATATATATATACAGTATGTATATATATGTATATGTATATATATATATGTATATATATGTATATATATATATAAGAAATTAGAAGGCTGGTAGAAAGGAGGTTGAATGAGAGGGGAGGAAACTAGGAACAAACATGGAAAGATCTATGGCTGCAACTAACTAATTGTTTTCGATTTATTGATTAATAATCGGATAGTCAAAGTTTTCCTTAAAGAAGACTTTTTACAAAATTAAACCAGGTGAACCTAAAACCTTTCCGCTCAAGGAATTCTGGATAGAGCATTTTGAGAGAAAGAAAAGTTTTTTCTTAATCTTAAATGCAACATGTTTATTTATATAGTTTTTCAATCTTGGCATAATTACTGCTTTAGGGTTGGTTGCTCTGTCAGCTAAAGGCATGTTTTAGTTTCTCTATACTTAATTTAATGATTAATTGATTACTAAATTAGTGAGAAAGAAGAAAAATCTACTTTGAAGAGTAAAACTGAAAAGAGGTAGAAGTCAGTCAGCTACCAAGAAAAGAAAATGGAGAGGAGAGGAAGAAGATTAGGAGATTAATAAAAAGAAGATTGAATGAGAGTGGAGGAAAATAGGGACACTGATAGAAAGACCAGTTGAAGAGAAGGAAGAGAAATCTACTTAGAAGCGTTAAACAGAGAGCAGACAGGAGAAGCTAGAAATAAAAGAAGATGGAGAGGAGAGAAGACAGAGAATACCGAATGACCAGATGGCACAAATAAATACTATCGATTGATTAATTTTATCAATCTTAGGATATAGGAGAAGCACATTTCTGGAGTTTACTCTTGATTTTTCTTGTTTAAATGTTAGTAAATATTTAAAAATGAATGAAAGCATTTGCTAACGTTAGTAGCCCCAACTAGGAAGAAAACAGTACTGCTTCCTGTAAAGAAGCCAATCATAGTTGGTTTACTTTTTCAGGCTGTTTTCCCATTTAAAGTGACAAAAGTTGGCATGAATGCACAGAAACAGTTCCACACGATTTTAGAGGAGTGGTGGATTTCAGGTAACCGTATTGTGAAATTGTCTGTTACAAAATAAATTCATTGTTTGGTCTTTTTAATGACAGAATAAGGACAAATTTGTGTCACCATCTGGCAGCTGCCGAACTCCAAATCTGTATTCACTATGTCTAAATGAAAGCACCAAAATTAACAGTGTAATAAATTATCTCGAAAATTAAAGATATCATAATCAATCAGTTTTAAAACCCTCTGTCGAGAGTTCACAGTTCAAACTACAAAGGTGAAAAAAAACGTGAGCCTCTCCTGGACCTTGGGTGCTCAGCTTTCTCCTAACCTCTGCTCACTGTTTACAAGGATGTATCTTTTAGCACCGCTATAAAACACTGGGGGTCAATCATTCCCGTTCTTCTCCCCTTCTGTACGTCGTTCTTTAGGATGGAGTGTCCGGATAATAAAATCTTGACTGTGGAGTATCCCTGTGTCAGAGCCGGAGGGAAGAACGGCACTTGTTTCAGGTACGTTGTATAAATTTCCTTTTACATCACCGCTGACATTCCATACTAGCCGTATGTCTAGATAATAATAAAGATTTATATTCCACTATTAAGCTCTTTTGTTTCCCAGAGCAGTGATTTGCTCAAGGACAGTTTGGCTGAAAAGTGGCTGTCGGGAGCACTGATTCTGATTTATTCCAGGGTTATGGAAAGGTTTCAGCAACCACTAACCACCCTGCTGTGTCATTTCCACAACTTCACAACAAATCCTTGACTGGAAACTCTATTGCCCTCTTGGGGGTCCGCGAGGTGGATAATCATTTCACAAGAATGAATAATAAGTGTCTGTAATAAGTGTCTGTGAATGCGTCCTATATGTCAGCCAGCAGCAGCGATTATTCACCCCTCTCTACTTGATGCATCACTCTGGTAACATTAGTATTGAAAAGAGGAACATTTCGAAGCTCTAGCACATTATTATTCTATCCTGTGTCTTGCTGTTTCCATCTGTGCTGGCTCCAAAACAGCAAAACAAATCTTGAACTTGAATTTTCTTATTTTATGTCCAGAGCTAAAACAGCTTGGGAAGGCATGTCCCTCCAGGGGTCAGGGCTGCGTTCTAACCTAAAAAGCAGAAGCTTGACAAGACAGGAGAGTGTTAGTTATCAGGAGAAATAAACTCTAGACTCCAGATTTTGTTTATCATTAGTAAGGAGGCTGTTTTTTAACGGGTTTAAAGAATAGAAAACGCTGGGAAGGATTTAAAGTATGGCAGTTTTTGGATTTGTTTTAGCTATTCCTTATATAATGGAAACTGTTTCTAGGGTTTAAATGTATTAACATAATAAAATACATGCATATTAAATAAAATAGAAACAGACCTTATACAATATGAAACAAGTTTTAGGACTTTGAGCTCATGAAATATAATATAGAACACTGTGAGATAAGCTTCATTTGGCTTCAGCAGAGGCTACATTGGCTTAGATTGTGGTTTTTGGCCTGAGAAGATCCTTGAATAAATGAGGCACCAGGTCTGGTGTGATGCCAGGCCATGTGATCCGTTTACTGTCAGACGTAGACCGTAACGGGCTCTTAGTCTCGTTTTATTTCTGTCTCGGTAAAAGACGTGTGGAGCCGGAGGAGGCCGACCTAGATGAGGCTGTGTTTTCGTCGCCATGTTTCCTTTTGTCTGCCATCAGAAGGATCAAACAGATTTTGCAGATGACTTCATGTTACACCAGATTGATTTGCTACATGTGAAAACAAATATAACTTTTTGTTTCTTTTTAGTTTGGCTAGAAATGTACATTTAAGCACTGACTCATGATTCTGTCTTATTCAATAGATGTGACGCTTTCGAGGTGAACATAACGACCCTTATGCTAATTTATCACTTTTACTGCATGAATGAACAACAGTTTTGCTAAAATTGGAAAGTATCCTTCCAGGTAACTATGGCAACAGAGGATGTTTTAATGCACTAAAAAAGAAAACAGTGAACCAACTGATTCTGTAAATTGGAAAAATCAAGTCATAGATATATATATTTTTTTAAACTATGAAGCCATTAAAGTATTGAGGTGGTGATGTTCTGGCCAATCATGTTCATTCGTTTAGAGCCGAGTCCTTTGAGTCAGGATCTGACACAGACTGGTACAGGATGTAAACTAGACCATGATCTTACCTCGGTCAGATTTAATCAGTGGTCGGATCAAACTGAGTCAGTCGGCCAAAGTTAAACTATCCTGTTACACGGTTTTATTACCACTCATTTAGATTACTACTGCTTGCTTTACTCTGGACTCAACAAAACGTTTGTGGCCCGACTAAAGTCCATCCAAAATGCTGCTTCCTGTCTTATAATTGGTTTTAGTGAAAAACATGTGCAGCTATTTTCTTTTCTTTGTGGCTTTTAATCATGTTTGAGATCTTGGCTTTTGTGGTTTTATTGTTTGTAATTCTTAACTGCTATTTATTTTGTATTAGTTTTTGTTATGTTTATTTATCTTTTATTTGAAATCATTAGCTGTTAAAGCACCTGAACCAACTGGGATTTTTATAACGGGTTACAAGCAGGAGGCTTTTCTGGAGGGATAGCTTTTACAGCAGGAGTCATGGGCAAGATAAACACACATATTTAGTATCAGTGGTTCCCGAACCTTTCAAAATAGTTAGTTTTATATTTATCTAGGAATGAACAGAGCTTTTAATGCTTTGTCCAGAAAAAGGATTAGATTTTTTTTTTTTTGACATGTTTGGTAAATTAAATTAAAGTTCAAGTTATAAATGTTTTAGGCAAGTTTTTACCACCCTTACTTAGAAACACGGACTCTCTTCTCCATTTAAAATCAAAACTCATCTGTTTAAAATTGTCTATTCTCTTTAATATTAATCTCCCTGTCCCAGACTTTGTATTTTTTTAATTGTTTTTTTTTTTTTTTGTTTTGTTTTTTCCCTTTTTTTTTTTATCTTTTGTACGATGACCTTGAGTACCCAGAAAGGTGCCTTTAAAATAAAATCTATTATAAAACAATGAGGGAAGTTAGAATGGCAAATGGGAAAGTCTGAACGTTTTCAATTCTTAAATTCCAATAGGCTACCTTAAATATAAAAAATAGATAGTTGAAGAAACACAAAAAACAAAAAAGAAAAACTACCCCTTAATTATTAGCAAATCGCACTGATTTTCAAACCTAGCTGGGACACGTTATGTTAGGCACAAAAGCATTCTTAAATCCAAGTTTTTTGTTTATATAATGTGCTGTGAATTTAGCTTAATTTTATGCTAAAGAGAAAAGTGGGTCCATTAAATGTGTGGATTTTACATCCATAGTTGTTTTAGTGAATTTTTAAAGGATTAAAAACAAATACCTCTCCACTGGGATTTTTTTTTCCTGAGCCAATATAAACTGCCAAACATTTGGAGAAACATGAATCTTGACAAACCTGCTGGGTTTAGTAATGATTTTCATTTTGTTCCTACAGACTGCTGTGTTAAAAGAGAAATCATGTTTTTCTAATTTTTGGATTTTATTTTTTTATGTCTCTACCGTGCTGTCTAGGACCAAGCAATCAGGCAAAGGACAAATGCTTTGACAAAATATCATCCATTTTTTTTTCCATGGTACTAACAAACAAAATACAGAGAGAACCTACATAATTGCCTTGTACTGCCATGGCAATCAGACCTAAATTAAATAAAAATGCTAACAAAAATGTTGGCATATTCATGGGAAACATAGAAAATACTTTAATGACAATACACAGAAACATCATCACTAAATAAATAGAAACGAGAACAATAAGAGAGAAATATTAAAAGATACTTTTTCATCAGGCTCTTTGTCCAAAAATAAACAGAATGCAATGAAATATTTTATTTGGATATACTTTTGTGATTCCGTTTGATAGAAATTAAATTTTAGTATCACCTCTTGTGAGCTGGAAGAACTAAAATATTGATAGTTAGATGAGGAGATTTTTTACGCTTGGCAGAGGATGATCAGCCCCATATAATTTATTAAGTAGCGAGGGCAGGAAGAGCCATACTGCTGAGAGCGAACCATCAGTGTGGAGTGTGAAGCGCAGACTAGAAGCTCTCAGCGCAAAGATGCATTTCTGCACAAGCATAGATGGAAGATCGGGGCAGAGTTTGCCAGAGTTGAGCGCACAGTACCGGACTGATCCGGGTTATTTTCTCAGACCCTGCAGCATGTGCAACACTGAGCGGCAGGTGGGCGGCAGGATCAAACAGGATGCAGCAGAATGGCTGATGCTGCTTAGCTGATTACAGCACAGTGATCCATTTTAAATGTCTACGCCGACAGCCCGCTAATTTTTATTTAGTCTTGTCTCGTCTCGTTGACTTAAACTCAAACCTATGATTAGTCATGTTTTATTTATCAAAGATCCATGTTTTGCACTTCAGTTTTCGTTATCATCATGCAAAAAAGAGTCAGAATTGGTCTTAAATTTTGTTGACAAAAACAACACTGACACCAAAATATATTTTAAAAGAGTGGATCTTTGTTTGACAGTTTCTCCATGGTGGGAGTTCAATCAGTTAACTCCGCTAGTTCTAAACAAATCAAGAATATAATACATCACAGCTCCTACTGCGATTGGCTAAAAGCTCGACATGAGGCAATCAGCAAGAAGAATTGTACTGAATGTCCCTCCTTTTGGTGGGACATTTTCCACAGGAGCCTTTCCAGATTGATACTGTGTGGAACTCAAATTGAACTGACTGTAATAGCCACATGGGGATTTGGGTTAGATGTTGCCAACTATGTTTCTGGCCAGCATTATCAGTCTGATGCCCACGTTCCAATACTGCTCTAAAGCAACGCTATAGCTACAGCTAATGATTGGTCATTAACACATTTTATTACCTAATAAACGTTATGATTAAAAACAGTAGCTGTTATCTCCCACTGCTCTGGCTGTTTTAATTTGGTCTAAAGGTAACCCCCACAGATATTTACCTTTCTTACACCAATCTGTTTGGTTTTAGAGAATCCTCAGGACCTAGAAAACAGCGCTCCTTCTGTCATTAGAAGCTACTTCCGGATAGAGCATCAGATTTTGTATCTATGCTTCTTTTTCTATGTCTGCTTCTGTCTCCTTGAACCCCAGTCTGCCTCAGCAGATGGCCGCTCACACTGAGCCTGGTTCTGCTGGAGGTTTCTTGCTGTTAAAAGGGAGTTTTTCCTCTCCACTGTCGCTACAAACATTCTTGGTGTAAGGGATTGCTGAAGAGTCAATGAGTCGATGCACTCAACTGGTTTTCCTTAGATAGAAAACTTAGAACTAATCTGACTGGATGATCTGGTTGAATTGTCTCTGTAAAGTTCCTTGAGATGACATGTGCTGTGAATTGGTGCTATAAAAATAAACTGAATTAAATTTAATTGAATAGACGTGGTTGTTTTTGAAAGATGTTAATTTAATTTCTCCCATGAAAAGAACTAGCACTGAAACATGTTTTTAGTTAGACAAAGCTTTAGTTTGTCAATGAGACTGATTGTACACTAATTTAATAAAAATGTCTGGTTGTTCCAGATTCAGCTACAATTACACAAGGAAAGTGCTGCTTCCTGTAGCTGAATGTTTCCTGCTGAAAGAAATAAAACAGAAACAAATTTTCTTATTAAATAGAGCCGGATTTTGTCAACAAGAAAGATCACATGATGGAAAGCTTGATAAACCTTTTTGGGAAGAACTAACAAAGAAATGAGATTCTGGCACACGCTCTGGGCTATAATCCAAAGACCAAAAAATAGATAAATTCTGGAATATTTCTTCAGGAATCTTTTTGAGTCTGAGTCAAGCAGAATTTGATCATTTTGTCTGGAGTTTAGTCTCTGAAAGCATCTTTGCAGGGGTCTGTCATATCATTTTACTAATGGACACTTTCTTCCATATGTTCTTAAGAATTTATGTGATTGTTTCTGCGAAACATCACTGATTTATTCATTCACTCTCTTTCTTGTGAATAAGTCCTGCTCTGCTTAACTTGGCTACAGATCATGTATCATCTCAAGTCTTCAAGGCATTCAGTTGTCGACTGAGACGATCTAAAGTTGAATACTAACATAAATCTACGTTTTTCAACCCAGACTTTGACCTAAAAATGCACCCTACAGAAAATACACGCTGAACGCATTGAATTAACGTATACTTGTTTGACCCACAGTGCCATAGAAACAAAGCTTTAGGCTTAAATGTTGGTGAAGGTTTGTGCTACAACTTCTTTTTCCTTTGACTCATTATACTTCTCACATAAGGCTTACCCATGTGAATCCATGGGATATTACACCTGGCATTCGACAACACTTTGTTAGGTTTGCTTAAATCTAATTTTGTTTTACTTTTCAAAATAAACTCTTCTGTTTTTATTTAAAATGATACATCTGTATCCTGCAAATTGCGTTGAACATTTTGTTAAAAAAAGATATCTTCTTCCCATACATGATGTGGTTTTAATGTCTGTCTGAAAACCTTTTGTTTTACCTACTGGATCAGATGGCATTGAACTGATTGCACTAAATTACGGCGTCACTGATTCTTGTGATCGTCTTTGCTTCTGTCAAGGTCTGTTATTTACTTTCGCCTACCTGAAAAAGACTCAAACATCTTGTGAAAAAGATGCATTAGAAAATCTTGGTGGAAATTTCTGAATGCCAAATAATTATATTTGTTAACAGCCAAGAAGATCTGGCAAGAACTTCCTCAAGTGAAGGTACCGTGTGGTTTGAAAGCCCAAGCCACATTGTTACGATATCCTTCCAAAGGTTTGTAATTATTCACTTCTTTACACAAAAGGATTATATAAGAATGTTAACGTGTCTGGAAGGCCTAACAGAAAACCTTCTCAAGCACCAAGTCCAATCATCCCCTCTTACCACTGCTTTGTGCGTCACCCAGAAACATCTCAAGTGTTCATTACTAAGACCTGACTGAGACTGACTCAGTTCTAGGCCTGGACTTCATCTCGACCTGCACTCTGTAGCTCTGGCTGGACTCTGTGTGGCTCCAGAGAGACAGAAGCCAGACTTCTGTCTCGTAGCTCAAGCATTAATTCTTGGGTAGAGGTCGGGTCAAGTGTAGGCTGAAGACCAACAGGTTTTAGACATGCTGAAGTTGGACAGCTTTGTGGTAAGTCTGTTATTTCAGAGGTTAAGTTGAGGTATTGATCCTCTCTTTTTGTCAAACGTGATCACAACTGTTCCCTGCAGGCAGAAGAATTTAGTCTGACAGGATTTTTTTTTTTTTTTTTGCCCCAGTGCCGCCTCTGCAACTTTATCACCATCTAAGGTTGTCAATTAGGGCCACATGGGAAACGGCTCTTCTGTTGTTTTCTCTCTGAGATTTGATAGATGCAGAGTCTGTTTCCTAAAAGTGTGATTAATTTAGTGTCCAATTTGAAAATTAACAGACTTACTGACTGATTAGTTTGAGTTTTTGCTTAAACCCAAACTGTTTGATCTAAAATGCCAGCATCATTCATGTGGAGGAGGCTGTTACAAGTTTGATTACGTATAATAGATTTTTAGCATTGTGTTATCAGGATAAAAACCATCTAATTAAACACTTTCCCTCACCTTGCATAACTGAAATTAGTTAAATTGGCTTTTTCAATGTGAATTATAAGCAAAATGTTCTCTTATTCCACGAGAAATACACAAAGCTCTAAAAAGTATTTGCCATCCCAGAAATTTAGTCTATTCTTTTTTATTTTTATCACACTTTAAAGCATCTAATCAATAAATTTTATTATGAGAAAAAAAGCCAAAGTAAATATTTCATTCATTTTTATAAATTACTAGGGATGCACGATATAATCGGCCCCCTATCGGTATCGGCCTTAAAACTGAATATCGGACATCGGCCACCCCACCGATATTTAACCCGATATTTGATCAGCTTCTGAGTTTCTAAAAGCTAAAAAAAAAAAAATTCCAACTTCTTCTTCTTCCTCAAAAACTTCTTTTTTACAGACTTAAAAACTTC
>NW_015152108.1:35352-48755 GCF_000732505.1 Cyprinodon variegatus | reverse complement strand
AGTGTCAGAAATGGATAACAAAACTGCTATTTTCAATGACTACTTATTTTTGTCCAGCTTTAACATCGGTATCGATATCGGTTATCGGCCACATGAGTTTTAAAATATCGGATATCGGATATCGGCCAAAATCCCAATATCGTGCATCCCTAAGAATTACTGTTTTATTATTAGTGGGAAAAAGCTATACTATGAAAGAATGTAATCAGGAATTAAACTTCAGTATGATGAGGTTGGTCTTGCTAGCATGTCTCACAAACCAGACCCGACTACAAACAGACCTGTAATTTAAAAGGAAACAAATCTATACTTTAAAATAATTAAAATTCATTAAATAATCTGAAACATTTACGTTAGATTAAAAACCAACAAAAAACAAAGGAATCTTTAGAGCAGCAAATACTTTTCACATGACTGTCACTCTACATACTGTTATGGAAAGAAAAATCCTCGTTTTGTTTATAGTATTTCTCAGGTGGTATAGCTTTAGGATAAGACATTAAATAAAACAAGGGTGGTCTAATAATTACCACTGCATATTCAGAATTTATAAGTGGAATGGGAAACAGCTGAGACTAATGAGAAGAGTGGAGGCAACCAGAGAAAGAGAGAACGAAGTGGCAGAGCAAGAGCTGAGCAAAGGCCATGAAGCAATGAATGGTAAACAGAACAACAGTAGACATAAGAAAGAGTCGAATCCAACAGCTGAGTGGAAAAACATGGAAAGAATAAGCAAACAGGAAGCAAAGAGAACATAGAACAAGAGCCAGACTATCCAAGATACAAGATGATCCTACTAAAAAGAAACTAAAGACAATGCCAGAAACCTGGAAACCCCAAACCTGAAAATCCAACAAATGACAGAATCTGTTCATTTGAGTTTTTTATTCAGGATCTCTATGTCTCTCTGTAAGAATCCTGAACCTGCCTGAGGGAAGAGTTTGTTTAATGGCGTCACTGTCATTGTTGTTAGAGTCCTTTCTGTTTATCTCATGCCTAAAGCAGCTTGACTAGAACTAAAAGTCTCCTAGTTTTGTGATTAGAAAGCTAAAAAATCCTCCATTCAGTCTTGATACCCTGCTGCAGGTCTTTGCATCCTACCTAGAGGCTTATGTGCTTTCTTGTAGTGAACAAAATGAGAAGAAAATATGTTATTGGACATAATAGGGTATTCATGCTAATAGCCAGGTGTTCTAATGTGTATATTAAGTAATTTAATGCTTTCACCTTCTTGCTCTGTTTTCTTTTCTCAGGTCAGTGATTTTATTTTATACCGGTTTCTTTTTTTTTATTTTCTATGTACCATCTTGGGGATGAAAGAGCTTCTTTCATCTGCGTAGTCAGAACACAATGGCGGGGATACTTGCAGATTCACTATTTATCTTTAAATGATTGAAGTTCTGTTTTATCATTCATCATTTAGTGACTAAGTTAAACAGTTATTCATTTATATGAAAGATAACAGTTTTCTTATTCTCCTAGAGTGAGAAAACGAAACTTCTGACATACATCATCTTCCATATTATGCTGCTACTGTTACCAAAGAAAACTCTGAATAACAGAAAAATACAGCGATGACAGACGATGAAAGAAACGTTTTACTCTGTCTTTTTCCCAGTAATGGTTTTCCCTGTTATTTTTAGTTGCCAAAAAGTCTTTTTTCATCCAATCCGAGTCTTTAGCATGCCAATTGGTGGCAATGCCAAACACTAAATGGTATTCAGTTCAAATGAAAGAAATGTAAAATGAACACAGATGTAGATAATAGTAAAGGAGAGCTGAGGACTTAGCAGGTTCAGTGGTGTGCATGAAAACTAACTGAGCAGGACTGCAGACTCAAAGAGTTGGCAAGAAAGGAGAATACTTAAATCTAAGTGGCAGGCTGCCAGTTGGCACGCAGGTTGAAAGCAGGCATTCAGCTTGATATGCTCAGTTTCTCCAAGAAAAGACACAAAACAGATAGCAAACTTAAAATATACATTGGGAACCACTGGGCTTTGCTTTACAGAGGTGGAGTGAACTATCCGGGCGGAATGCTGTGCTGTCTAAATGCATACTGCTATCTATTTAGCTGGTATTTTGTCACTTCAGCCACTATCTGCGTTAGAAGTCTCTCAAGGAAACTTTAGTGTTTCTGTCTCTCGTATTATATAATATATCTCATATAAAGTAGAATATTTTAAGTTCGCATTTCTTGGGACTTTGATTCGCCTGGTTAATAGGCGATAGAAACTAGAGATTAACAGATTTGAGTTATTTAAGACCAATTCTGACACAGATTATTTTGACATCTGTCTAACTAATCCCTGATATGTGCTGCCCATTCTTTTGGGCCAAATTTTAGAAGTTGGTTTTCCTTTATTTTCAGCATGGAAATTACACAAAATAACAAATACTAAACTTCTCTGGTGTGCAAATAAACTCTGTTGTGACTTATATTATTTAATCAAATAACCTTTGTACTGTCATGTGTTGTTCTGTGAACGCATGCCCAGCTGGCTGTGTTAGGACTCGATTCAAGCTCAAATCGTGGTCAAACAGTTAATTCTGAACACCCATGGAATACATTCATTCATTAGAAATATAAGACTATGAACAACAATCATTCAAACCAAAGTCAAACATATATTTTAGTCAAAAAACATGTTGACTGACGTGTGGAAATTTAACAAAACTTATAATAATGTGGTCACACAGAGAAGAAAGTGGTAGGAAACCATAATCAGTAAAATGATGGTGATACCACAGTTCAGAATGGATTTGATGTTTGAGAAACAAAGTTTGCATTAAGTTTGGAATTGGGTTAAATTAGATGAGCATCACATGTCCCTGTGAGTGTCAAGCTCCTTCTTGAGAGCATCTTGCTAAGAGGCTGCAGCCTTTAGAGTTTGCAAAGAAAACCTGCATTGGTCAACCAATGTCCATAACTGATGTCAGCTTTTGGCATGATGCTGTAAATAAAAACAAAGTTTTATCAGCAAATCAACAAAAACAAAAATGAATGGATAGCAGGTGGAAGGAGCAGCAATGCATGCTCCTCAGCCAATCAATGGGCCCTGAGGAGATCAGCCTGTTGTTCAATAGAACCCAGTAGGCCATCTGCTTTGCTGGGTCTGGCATGTCTCATCTTCCTCTCAAAGATACTCCAGTAACCAGCTTTTGGAACCTTTTGCAGTGTATACAGGTACTGGATCTAGCTGGAAAATGAACATAGCATCCTTATAAAGCTCATCAACAGGAGGCAGCATGATAGGCTCTAAATAAATATGATAGATAGCTCTAATGACTGTAGACTGAAAAAAAAGAAACAGTGGACTGATACCAGCAGATAACATGGAACCCCAAATCATTACCAACTGTTAAAACTTCTCTCTGGACCTCGAAGAGGGTGGATCCTCTCTTGATTTTCAAAAGAAATGTAAACTTTACTTTCATTTGAATTAAGGAATTTGTTTTTTTGCTCTCCCTTTACCTCATTAGATGCGTCTAATATTGTTGCACCTTGTTTGTGAGTAGCTTCACATGTGGGATGGGATGTTTCTAACCCATGTATAAAATGTGTCTGTCCATAGTACCTCTTGATGCCTCCAGCCTCAGTCTGAATGGTTTGAGATGCCTCTGGTTGTTTATGTTGTTGAAGCACATTTTCCCACCACATTTCTTCTCTGATACTCACGCCACTGTCATTATGGTTGAATACGGCACTCTGGGAATGACTAGCCTATTTTCAATTACCTTTTGGTGGTTATCTTTCCTGGGATGATGTCAATGACTGAGGGAAGAGTTTGATTTATGCTGCGAGTCAGCAGTCTTCCCTATGATTGTGTAGCTGACCCAGACTGAAGCTGCGTTCACTCACTAATGTACTGATGCTAAAATATAATTAAATACGGAGTGAATTTTATTCCATTATTTTTGCAAGCAAGTAACACATTGAAAATATAATTTTTTAAAACTGCAAAATTTGTAAAGCATTTAAACCAGAAATTTGTGAGACTAACTTTGGTTTTATATATTTTTTTATTATTCATTAAATTTATTTCAGATTTCGTTTTTCATATGTTATCTTTTGAAGTGTAACTTTTTATATTTTATTTCAAATTTTTGTGTTTCAGATTAGGTCTATGGAATTACATCCTTTTTAAACTGTGTTTAACAGATAAGCTGGGGATGAGCTTTCCTTTGGAGTGAGCAGTGAAGAAACATTTCTATTGGTCCATTTCTATTGGATGTTAGCAGCAACATTTTTAGAGGTCAATGTGTGCCTCAAGAGTGAGTGTCTGTTATGTACTAAGTAAATAGAATATGAGCTGTAAAACACAATAAGTAAAAATTTGAAAAAAAAAACAAAAAAAACCAAAAAGCAAAATCTAATCAAATAAATTTTTTTTTTATTAAATTGCAGAAAAAACAAAATATGAAAAAATGTGAACAATGTATTTTTGTTGAAAAAATAGAATGTGAGAAAACTGCACATTTACTCCACATTTACATTTTCAAAGTTCCATTTCAGGATTGCATTTTTTTCATTTCAGTTTACAAACTCTGTTCTTTGCTTGCAACAAAAATGGAAACAAGATAACTTTTTTTCCTGAAATCTATTTTCTAGATGATAATTTTTTTTTCTGATCATACTAATATTTGTTAGTGACCAACATCAGACTTCAGTCTAAATTGTTCTCGACTCTAAAGCAAAAAGGTACTGGGTATAAGTAATATACCAGTAAATAATAAAGTTAAGAAACCGTTAAGAAACAGTTCAGTTAAGAAACTGAGCAGAGGTATTCAGCTACCATGGTAGCCTGTGGAGCAGAGTGTGCAGTGACTGTAGAGTCTGTGTGATTGCATAAAATTAGGGCAACAACATAAAAAAGCTATGAAACTCAACTGTTTGACATACAGTATTCCATTTACTACCACATGTGAAAGTGATTTAGAGTTTTTGGGACATAAAAAGAAAAAAAGATTTGGTCCACTGAGACTACCGAGAAAAAGTTGGGTGTCGGTCAGATAAGGACAATATTGAGCAAGTTTTTAAAATTCTTATAAAGACTAAAATGCAATGCATTATGTCCAGTTGATGGCTAATAATGTAGGTGTTGCACTCAGCTATCTGTAGTTTTCGTTAACTACTAAGGAGGGAAAAGGCTAATTTATGCTATTCTAGCTATTGATTGATTTATTTACATTTTTGATCTCACAGTGGAGAAATTGACTCTCGTTACATCGGCTCTATAGACAAAAAGAAGAAGAAGAAGGAGCCAAGAGGAGGAAAAGGTGCATTCGGGTATATACAGTATTTACAGTCTCCACACACACACACATATGTGTGTATATATGTTTATATATATATATATATATATATATATATATATATATATATATATATATATATATATATATATATATATATATATATATATATGACAACTAATATTATTATATATATATGACAACTAATCAACTAGTCTCTTATTTATCAGAATTATTATACAGCATGACATGTATTAACAGCATGACTATTAATACAGATGGGTATTTTTATATATATAGCGATGGCACTGGTTATCAAATAAAAAAAAAACTGGTTATTGCACATTATATACTGCACAAGTTATTGCTTGTTGTAGTGTTGCATTATAGAGTCCGGTGGCAACAGGGATGAATGACCTGCGGTAGAGCTCCTTTTTACAGAGAGGATGTAAAAGTATTTCATTAAAGGAGCTGCTAAGCTGCTCTACACTCTGGTGCAGAGGTTGGAAGGTGTTGTTCATGATGGATGTAAGTTTGGACAGCTACCTCCTTTCACCCACTTCCTCCACTGAGTCCAGAGTGCAGGCCAGGACAGAAGTGGCCTTTCTCAGCCGTTTGTTCAGTCTCTTTCTGTCCCGCTGGCAGGGGCCCAGAAGATGACAGCATACAGGAGGGCTGATGCCACTATAAAGTGATAGAAGGTTTTAAGCAGAGGCCTGCTCACTCCAAAGGACACCAGCCTTCTCAGGAGGTGGAGGCGACTGTGGCTGTTCTTGTTCAGGGCGTCGGTGTTATGAGCCCAGTCTAGTTTATTATTGATGTGAACACCCAGGTATTTGAAACTCTCCACAGTTTCCATGTCCTGCTCCTGGATGTTTCACTGGGGAGTGACTTGGGGGTCTTCTCTTGAAGTCGTTCACCATCTCCTTGGTCTTGCTGGTGTTAAGACACAGGTGGTTTTTCTCACATCAGAGCACAAAGTTCATGATGACCGATCAATACACTAATTTGTTCCCCTCAGAAACAGCCTACAATGGCCAAGTCATCAGAGAACTTTTGGAGATTGCAGCTGTCCTTGTAGGTGAAGTCCAAGGTGTAGAGGGTGAAGAGGAACAGAGACAAATCGGTGTCCTGCAGGGTCCCGGTACTGCAGCCTGGCATCTCTGACTGACAGCCATGCAGCTGCACCTGCTGAGGGTGGTCGGTGAGGTAGTTGATAGTCCAATCAGCAAGATGTTTGTCCAATCCAACTTCATCCTGCTTCTTCCTCAGCAGCTCTGGTCTGATGGTGTTAAAACCACTAGAAAAGTCAAAGAACATGACTCTCACTCCCGGGGGTCCGAGTACCCACTGCAGCAGGTAGATGATGACATCCTCCACTCCAATGTCAGGTCGGTAAGCAAACTGCAGCGAGTCCAGGGTCGGGTTGATGACCTAGGATGAGGTGCTCCATGGTCTTAATCAGGTGGGAGGTCATGGTGACTGGTCTAAAGTGGGCCGGTTCCTTGGCCATCTCTGATTCTCAAACATAGCCAGGCCATCCAGAGAAACCACTGAGTCCTGGACAAATCCATCTAACCTTATCTCCGTGAAGCACATGATACTAGCGTCCCTGTACCTGCCCTGGAGGCGGGTTTAAGCTGCTCGCTCCTCAGTCTTGTTGCAGAGCGATCTTACCTTTCCCATGACAAACGATGGTAAATATCTTTTACTCCTCTTCATCCTGCCACCACTGCTGCCTCTCAGTTCTTTTCCTAATTTCTGCAAGGATGTCTGGTCTTGCAGTGTGGTGGGGAGCAGGGCTTCTGCACTTAGAGTCATGTAGTCTGAGGTGCAGGTCTTGTGTGTAAACAAGGCGCGGACAAAGGGATCTCCCATTGCAGCATACACACTATAGTCCCAGAAGTAGGCTTCTAATGTGTACTTTCAGAATATCAGATACGGTATTTGCTAATAGAAATGCATTCCAAAAAACAATCTAAAATAGAAAAAGTAGGAAAGGAGAGTACAGAGCCGACGTAACAGGTTGCTGCCTATGCAGCACTATCTAATCTTTTAACAAAAAAAAATAGTTGTCTAGAGTAAACCATTAAAACGTAATGAAATAATGCATGCAACATATGTGTTGTCTTATTGTTGCTTATTTCGTCTTATAAAGTTTGTTGTTCATATTGAATAATAAACAGGTTCCTTTTAGTGTTTTCTCTCATTCATCACATAGACACTGTTTTAGACCAAAAAATGTGTCAAATCCAACTTCTTGCCAAATACATTCTTTTAGCCTAAAAAAATGTTTAACAGTAAATCAGCCTAAGTTGCTGTTACTGTATGTTCTCACATAATTTGCTTTCCCAATTACTCTCAATTACTGGGATATGCATAACATGACAAAATAAGAGCAAAACACTTTTGGCATGTGAGAGTGAAACAACAGCCGTAAAAAACAACTTTAGCTGGACCACTTGCCAAGATCTATAGCAGTGAATACATTGAAACTTCAGAGTTTGCAGTGAAGAATAAGAAACAGGCAGACTGCATCACTGAGGTGTGATTCATCTGCTTGTAATTGTGGAGAGAGAGAGAAGGCTGCTTTTTGTAACAGGTGATGAGAAGCAGACGTGAACATGCATTTGTGTGTTCACGTCCACATGTTTTCTCTCTTCTGTCTGCTACATGTTAGCGTGTGGGGCTCCCAGGCTGCAGGGCTGAACATGTAAGGTCTGCTGGGATCTGCAGTCACAAGTCCTCCCGATTACAGGCTAAAAAAAAATCCATTAATGCTGTCAAAGGATTTGGAAAAAAATCATTGTTTGTTTCCTTGTACTATTGATCATGAAGTAAGTAGGAAAACCAAAGTAAAATTCCTTGTTAATGCACAAAAATTTATTCAATAAATAAAAAGATGTAACATTTATTTATGTATTCTTCCAGCCCATAATCTAAATATTTAATATACCATTATACTGTTAAATGGTAAATGACCACTCTGACCACTATCAGTAGACAATGCAGGTGAAGTGTCTTGCCCAATATAGTTTACTAAGTAGCGAACCATCAATGTGGAGCGTAAAATGCAGACTCTGAGCTATGCGCGTGCAAAGACGCATTTCTGCACAAGCACAGCTGGAAGAGCAGAGTTTGCCACTGCTGCCATGATCCATCTGTGGTCATGCAGAATGTGAACCGCTGCACCCCAGGTGGAAGACATGACCGAACAGGACGTATCAGCACAACTGATACTGCTTAGCTTGTCCAACAGATTAAAGAACAATGATGCATTTTAAATGTGACCGACTACCCGCTAACATTTTTATTAGGTCTCGTCTTGTCGACGAAAACTCACACTCATGACTTGTCATGTTTTCGTCATCAAAGATCCATGTTTAGCTCATCAGTTTTCTTTGTGGTCAAGAAAAAAGGATCGTCAACGAAATAATTTAATCGTCATCGTTGACTAAAACAACACTGCTAGGAGTAATGAAATTTGTCATGCAGCGGTGTTTGTATGGAGGACCCAAACGCAGAGACCAGTAGGCAGAGGTGAATTAAGCCTGTTTATTCCGGTTAACAGATCCAGAAGCAGGAATCAGAGTCCAACTGAAAATTACAAACGTACCAGAACCAAGGAGACATCAGGGATTAACCTAAACCAGAAGCCAGGGAGAGACGAGACAAGGCAGGCAGATGAAAGACGGGAAGTTAGACGAGATGTTTGACGTGGATCCAGCAACAAGGAACTGAAGAGGGAGGGCTTTTAAAGGGGACAGAGACAAAGAGAGAGCAGACGAGGAAATTGGCAACAGGTGCTGGCAGGACAGAGAAACAGAGCAAGGGAGGACACAAGAGGCCAGCAGTGGACAACAAATGGATAACCAAGGAAAACAGGAACAAACAGACCAAGACCCTGACAAAATTGGACATCACCAAAAAAGGACTTTTCCATAGTGAGATTTGAATATGGGCGTATCTCAGTATGGATGTTTTTATTAAGAAATAATAACAGCAGCATCAAATCTAATCAGGAATGGTACACAGACTATAAAATATGTTATTTGCTGAAAAAAGAACTTACATCAGCAATTAAAACAGAACTACAAAAAAATATAACAATTTTCATTCAATTAAGTTAAATTAAATTAGCTGTCCCTAGAACTGCACTCTTCTGGACTGAGATCTCTGATGTTTCCCCAGGTACCTGTTGGAACCACTCCTCTAATGTGGGGGTTACTGCCCCCAGGGCTCCGATCACCACAGACATGATGACACAGACTGTTGCCTTCACCTTCCAGGCTCTCTCTAGCTCTTTCCTGAGCCATTATTTCTCATGTTAATTTTTCCTGATGTTTCCATCATTTAGGATGTCCACAACGATCACTACGGCCGTCCTCTACTGCTTATCAATGGTCACATGATGGGTTGATTTGCTACAATCATTTCGTCTGTTTTTATCTGAAAGTCCCACAGGATCTTGGCTTCGTCAATTTCCACCAACTTGGGTGGTGGCTCCCATTCTGACCTGGGGGTTTCCAGTTTTTATTCTTCACAGATGTTTCTATACACTATGCCAGACGCTTGGTTATGATGTTCCATGTATTCCTTTCCTGTTAGTATCTTACACCCTGCTGTTAGATGGTGGATTGTTTCTGGGTCCTCTTTGCATAACCTTCAGCTGATATCTTATCCAGTACAGTAGATCTGGTCCCTTTATGGCTGCGGTGCTCAAGTCCTGCTCCTGTGCTGCCATGATCAGTACTTCTGTTGTGTCTTTCAGCCCGGCACTCTCTAGCCATTGGTAGAATTTGATTATATCACCCAATTCAGCTATCCTTTCCTAGTACTGTACATCTCCTGCAGGGGTTTTCCTCACATGAATGTTCCTTCAGTTCCTTTTCTTCTAACTTCCATTAGGCTAGACATTCGCTGAGTGCGTCATCCCTTTGGGCCATCTCTTGTAAGTCTCATCTTTAATGGTGGCTCTGATGTTCAATAGGCCTCTGACTCCTTCGATGCGCTTACTGTATAATCTGTGGATCCTGGATTTGCAGTGGAATCCACCACTGAGGAGTAGCTTTCATATTTTAACATCAGTGACCTGAATTTCATCCTTAGGCCAGTCTATTACCCCTGCAAGGTATCTGATTACTGCCCAGGCCTAGCTGTTGATTGCCTGGACCTTTTTCTTACTATTTGGCTGACTTCTCAAAACTTATCTCACTTATTGCTGTTATTTGCCTGTTTCAGCTTTCCTTGAAGCCTCTTTGTGGTTATCCTTTGCTTGTGGTATTGCAAGGTAGGTACTTGTAGCTTGTGTGGATCCCTTCCCTCTCTTTGTCACCCTTCACCAACCCAAATGACATTCCAATGTCCCTGCTGTAAATCCTGGTGCTGTGGATCAGTGAGTCAGTGTCTCGCTCACTACTAACCTACAAATTGATGTCACCCATGTAAAGGAATTGGCTAATAGGGGCCCCAGGTCTCAGTCTTGTTGATTATTTGGCTGAGGTGATTCAGGCTTATGTACGTAGACCACTTAAACTTAGACTTAGACAACTTTAATTTGTCATTTTTAACCCCAGACTCTTATGGGGCAATAAGCAAAATGTTGCCCTTAATCTATTCTCAAAGTTGGTTCGGGAACCTGGGTTTATAGCTATGACTTAGCATAGATGTATATCTAGGGGCGAGAACGAATCAGTCTTGCATGTAGGCCTACTGTTAACACATCAAGCTTAATGTGCCTACTTGGATGCATCTGTAAAGCTGCTGGGTTTGCTTAAAGGAACATTTATTGTTAAGAACGGCCTTCAGCGTGGTTGAAGATGATGGGCTCGAGTTGTTCTCCAGGGGACCACTGGTGATCCAACTACCTGCGAGGTGAACTATCATGAGGAGAATACATGACCAGCAGGCTGCAGAGAAAGCCGCAAAATATGAGAAGTTGGTCGAGGCAACATGTTCATCACGGATGGGGGACCACTGGACAGCCATGAATAATAATAACTACCTTTGTGTAACTGTACACTGCATTGATGCTAGCTGGGAACTACACTCCTTCGCTTTAAGTATTGTAATGTAATTTTAAATGTCATTTTACCACAACACCAAAAATGATTACCACAACATTATGTTTGCTTATTTATAATTGTTTGGGTGAAAGTGGGTAAAAAGGGATATTTTTGCAAATGTAGCCATTTATGTTAAGAAAGAAAAATTATCCTAACTAAAATGTATCATATGAAATAATTCATATGAAATAATTCATATTTAAGGTGCCATTAATTATTTTATTATTTATAATTTTATAATTTAACAAATGTATCATCTTAGATTATTAAATCAATCAAAAAATTATAAATACATTTTTTCACACATTTCCAATACATGCATATGTACTAATTTGTACTCCATGTGTCATTCTACATCAAAGAGTAACCTCTTTTTAATTCAACCTATATGTGAAATAATTTGGGGCGTCTCCAACATCTGGTGTGAATAAAGGCCCTTTGAGAAAACCATTGAGAATGTTCAATACTTATTTTCCACACTTTCCATCTGACCTGCTTGCACAGAGATAGAATTAGTCATAGCTGCTGGACAAACCTAGAGTAAAAATGTCTGACTGAAGAATGAAACAAGCTGGTTTCATGTTCCTCTAAAGCAAATAACAGATGCAGCCATGAATGTGCGTCTGAACGCTCTGATCACCTAGACGTGTATGCATTGTTAGAATTTGTGGATGTCTGGATCGGATACTATTAAATTCGACACAGTATATCTGCTAGAGCCCTGTGTGTGGGTGTGTGGGGCTGGTTGTGTGTGTGGGGTTGTGTGAGCAGGTGCGGGTAAATGAGGTCACCTTCATACGGCTGTAAACCTGTGTTCACAGGTATAAAACACTGCCGTATGCCGTCCTACTTTGTGGATATCTGGTTGCAGTGAGTGGGACCAATTTGATAAATCGTAAACACATGTGCACTTATATGCTTTTCACATATGATATACCAGCATGTGTGGCTCTGTAGGCTCAGCTTTGCCTACCAGTGGACTACTGTTAATCACTCTGAATTTAGTCTGCTTCACCTTTAAATGTCGCCTCATTGCTATTTGAAATCTGGAGTGGAAACTAATCGTCATTTGAATATGTTACACGTAAAGATTGTTTGCATTCCACTGGGCATCTTGGCATCTTTTTTTTTCTTCAAAGTATGACTCCTTTGTTATCCCTTTTCCTGTCTCTGTATACTTTGGAGGGGGATCAGTAAACTTTAAGCTGTGTGAAGCTCAGCAAGTCTGTTTTTCTCACACTTGGACTTCACACTAGATTTTTGTATAGTTCAAGCTGTACCCCAGAACTATAAAAACATTTTAAGTCTTTTGCTCTGTGAGGACATTTGTGAGGCCTTTGTGTTGGGCTTCCTGTTTTTAATAGTTCTTTAATTGTCTTGTACTGTAGAGCTACAGACCAAATGTTGGACCTCCCCAGCAATTTTAATGTGGTTGTCCATCTTTTTCTGATTAGTGCACACCTGAAGGCCCCTCTGTATATGTACATTTAGTGTTTCTTCAAAACAATCTGCTCCAGATTAGCTCTTTGCAACCCTTTTATGGCTACGCTGTCACTATCGATACCTCGTAGAAACAAATCACCAGCCAATTGATCACAGACTGGAACTGTATTGTTGTTATGAGTGTTGTTTGATGTCGACCAGCTCCGTGTCTATGCAATTGTATCTACCATATTTGAAATATGAGAATAGTCTTGCTTGTTTGGCACTGAAAAACCAGGAGTTTCAGATGACTGATCCAGACTTTTGCTGCTGTATCACCAGAATTTCCACAGTGTGGGACAATAAAGGGATTTTCTATTCTATTCTATTCTATTCTATTCTATTCTATTCTATTCTATTCTCTTATGAGGCCTTTTACCACGGAGTGAATTTTGTTTCAGTATTGTTAAAAGTTAAAAGCAGGTTTTATATGTGGAAATAAAAAAATTTTGAGAAATTAAACTTGAAACATGTTTTAATTAAAAAAAGGTTTTGAGAGACTTGAAATTTATTTTTTTCCTTCTCTCAATATATATATATACATATATATATATATATACTAGGGATGCACGATATAATCGGCCCCCTATTGGTAACGGGCTT